>NW_006408665.1:1609228-1619658 GCF_000296735.1 Chrysochloris asiatica | reverse complement strand
CCCTAGGACCATCAAGTGAGAAGAGCAGAGAATGAGACTCCACCCAGAGAAGTAGTGATGCCAGAGATGGAGGCAGAGACGATGATGTGGAAAGATAGAGCAGCTGGGGACTTTAGATCCAGAGGGGCTGTGTGCTGATGACCAGGGGGCAGGCTTGTAGTGTATACCCTTTGGTTGGTTGATGATGCATGGAGGGGATTGTAATCATGGGAATGAAACAATATATGATAAAATGAATGTAAAACTAATGTTTTCCCATGTAAACTATCACACAATTCACTATAAAACATTAAAAAAAAAAAGAGAGACCTAAAACAAAACAAAACACTACTACAAGAAATCAAAAGGGATTTACAAAAATGGAAGAATATACCATGTTCCTGGATAGGAAGACATAACATTGTGAAAATGTCAATACTGTCCAAAGCAATCTACAGATGTAATGCAATCCCAATCCAGATTCCAACCACATTCTTTAAAGAGATGGAAAAAATGATTACAAACTTTATATGGAAAGGAAAGAGACCCTGGATAAGCAAAGCACTGCTTAAGCAGAAGAACAAAGTTGGAGGCCTCTCAATCCCTGATTTCAAATTTTACTACATGGTGCAGAATGTGCCCTTTGGTGGTATAAACTATTATATATGCCTCAGTGTTTAAATAAAAAAAATTAAAAAGCTAGAGGGAATAGAGAGAAATACTGTTAACTGATGGTACATGGAGGGGATTATAATCATTGTAATGAAACAAGGTGTATGATTTGTTGGTTGTAAAACTGATGATCTGCCCTGTAAACTTTCACTCAATCCACAATAAAAACCTTAATAATAATAATTTTTAAAAAATTACTACATGGCTCCCGTGGTCAAAACAGCCTAGTACTGGTACAATGAAAGAATACATATCAATGGAACAGAATTGAGAATCCAGACATTAACCCATCCACATACAGACAACTGATCTTGGACAAAGGGCCAAAGTACATTGAATGGGGAGGAGATAGTCTCTTTGACAAACAGTGCTGGAAAACCTGGAAATCAATATGCAAAAGACTGAAACAAGACCTTTATCTCACACCATATAAAAAACCCAACTCAACATGGATTAAATGTGAATTCCATCACACCTAAATGTGAATTCCACAGTTTTAAAGATCATCAATGGAAAAATAGGAACAAACTTAAGGGCTCTAATACAAGGCACACACAAACTATCAACCATTGTGAGAATTGTACAAACAAAAGAAGACAAAATAGATAATTGGGACATACTAAATATTAGAAATTTATGTGCATCAAGATATTTCACTGAAAGAGTAAAATGGGAGCTCACAGAATGGGGAAAAAAATCTTTTGCAATGACACATTAGACAAGGGATTAATATGTAAAATCTGTAGGAAACTACAACACCTCTATAGGAAAAAAAAAATAACCCAATTAGAAAATGGGCACAGGATATGGACAGACACATCACCAAGTAAGAGATTCGGGCAGCCAACAAACATGTGAAGATATGTTCATGATCATTAGTTTTTGTTGTTGATAGGTGCCATCGAATCAGTACTGACTCATAGCGACCCCATGCACAACAGAAAAAAACACTGCCTGATCCTGGGCCAAACTCACAATCATTGCCACGCTTGAGCCCATTAATGCTGCCACTTTGCCAATCCATCTCGCTGGGGGTCTTCCTCTTTTTCTCCTACCTGCCACCTTACCAAACATGATATCCTCTTCAGCAACTGGTCCCTCCTGACAATATGTCCGAAGTATGAGAGATGAAGTTTGGCCATCCTGGCCTCCAAAGAGCACTCTGGCTGTGTTTCTTCCAACACAGATCTGTTAGTTCTTTTGGCAGCCCATGGCACTTTCAATATTCTCCTCCAACACCATAACTCAAAGACATCAATTCTTCTACGGTTTTCCTTATTCACTGTCCAGCTTTTGCATGCATATGAGGTTATTGAAAATATCATGGCTTGGGATAGGTACACCTTAGTCCCCAAGCTAACATCTTTGCTCTTCAACATTTTAAAAAGTTCCTGTGCAGCAGATTTGCTAATGCAATATGTCGTTTGATTTCTTGACTGCTACTTCCATGAGTGTTGATAAGTTGATCCAAGAAGAATGAAGTCCTTGACAACTTCAATCTTTTCTCTGTTGATAAGAATGTTGTTTATTTGGTCAGGTGGTGAGGATTTTTGTTTTCTTGACATTGAGATGCAATCCATGCCGAAAGCTGTGCTCTTTGGTCTTCATCAGTAAATATTTTAAGATCTCTTCACTTTCAGCAAGCAAGGTTGTATATCTGCATATCGCAGGTTGTTAATGAGTCTTCCTCCAATCCTGATGCCACGTTTTTCTTCATAGAACCCAGCTTCTCATATTATTTGCTCAGCATACAGGTTGAATAAGTATGTTGAAAGAATACAACCCTCTTGCACACCTTCCTTAATTTTAAACCATTCATTGTTCCCATGTTCTGTTCAAACAACTAACTGTCTTTTGGTCCAGGTACAGATTCCTCATGTCATGATCCACACAATCGAAAGCCTTCACATAGTCAATAAAGCACAGGTAGACATCTTTCTGGTATTCTCCTGCTTTCAGCCAAGATCCATCAGATATTAGCAATGATATCCCTTACTCCACGGTCTCTCCCAAATCCGGCTTGTACCTCTGAAAGTCCTCTGTCAATGTATGCTGGCAGCCGTTTCTGTATTCCTTTAGTAAAACTTGACTCGCATGGGATATCAACGATATTGTCCGATGATTTCCTCATTCCATTGGGTCACCTCTCTTTGGAATGGGCACAAATATGGATCTCTTCCAATCATTTGGTGAGATAATTGTCTTCCAAATTTCTTGGCATCGATGAGTGAATGCCTCTAGTGCCACATCACTTTCTTGAAAGATTTCCATTTTTATTCCATCAATTCCTGGTGCCTTGTTCTTTGCCAATTCCTTCAATGCACCTTGGCTTTCTTCCTTCAGTATCATTATCCATTAGAGAGATGCAAATCAAAACAACAATGAGATATCATCTCACACGAGCAGTAACAGCAAAGTTCAAAAAAACAGAGTACAATAAATGTTAGTGAGGATGTGGAGAGATTGGGACTTTCCTACATTGCTGGTGGAATTGCAAAACGGTTCAAACACTCTGGAAAATGGCATGCACTTCCTCACAAAGTTGGAAATAGAAATACCTCATGATCAAGCAATTTCTCTATTTAGTATATATCCACAAGAAATATGAGCCATAACATGAGTAGTACATGCACACCAATGTTCATAGCAACAATGTTCACAGTAGCAAAAAGATGGAGATAGCCCAAATGCCCATCAGTGGAAGAATGGATAAACAAACTTTGGTACATACACACAATGGAATATTATGCAACGTTGAAGAATAACAAGGAAGCAGCAAACCACCACAAAACATGGATGAACCTTGAAGATATTATGCTGTGTGAAATCAGTTAGTCCACAAAGGGACAAATATTACATAAGACCATTATTTTAAAAGCTTAAGTAAAGATACTCATACTAAAAGAAAAAAAGAAAATCTTTGTTGGTTACTAGGGTTGGGGGGGAGGGGACGGTAGAGCACACGTTAGAAGATAGACACATCATAGCTCAGGTGTTGGGGGAGGCAATACACAAGGAAGAGGGAGATAGAAGAACAAGGTAGATAGGGGAACACTTAGATGGGTTTGCATGAGCTAAATGGGACAGAAGTAAGTAGTGATGTATGCTCGAATTTGGAAGAACAGGGCTCTGTGATACAGAGATCGAGACAGAGTCTGAATGAATAAGAGGGGAAATAATGCTAAGATACTAGACTGTCTTATGAATATTGGTTTCCCTTGCCTGCTATTTTAAAATCTACACATAGTGGGATAGAAAGGAATATCAGGACACATGATTGCAGAAGGCTTGTCAGCCCATCTTCAGGCTATAACTGATTGGAATACCTAAAAGGGGTTCTAGAACTTGCCCAGTGAAATAAGCTTCTTGCAGAGCCTTCATAGTGTATAGGACCTTAGGTGGAATCCTGAGACCCATCCAGAACCTTCTGAAGTGGGAAATTCCCATTTTAAAGGACAAGCAGACCAGCCTAGAGTGGCTAGAGGAACAGAAGATACATCTTCAAAGAAAGAACAACAAGAAAAAAAATCAAAAACAAAAACAGCAGTCTGATTGGCTACTACAAGAACAAGCAAGTTGTATGCCAGGGGGCCACCAAGACAAGAAATCAAGTCCATTCAGGACAACCCCTCCACCCCTTCAAAACTAAAACTCAAAGGGTACACACTAACAGGCATGTAAGCCACTGGTGAGTGGAAATGTGGTGAAAGGCAGCAATGAAGATATGGGCTGAGTTTGACCATGTTTCATAGACCCCTGTTGACCTGGAGATGAGAGAGAGAAGAGGAAGGGCTGGTTGGTCCAAAGTATGGTGAGACCTGGGGTCTCCTAAACCCATGGACAAGGACTTAGCCATGGAGGGCTAGAGCAGAGAGTGAAGCATCCAGCTGATATGAAGTGAGGGGAGTTGCACAAGAATGTCCAAACTTGCAGACAGTACCCATTTGACCTAACTTCAATGGCTTGATGATTGGAACTCGACTAGAGTTCCTCCCCCAACTCGACAGCTACCTGGACAATTGATTGGAAGAGATCCATATTTGTACCTATTCCAAATAAAAGTGACCCAATAGGATCCAGAAATCATTGAATATCATTTAGATCACATGCAAGTAAAATTTTGCTGAAAATAATTTAAAAAATAGTTATAGCAGTCCATCAATTCAGAAATTAAAGTCAAATTCAGAAGATGACACAAAACAAAAGATATCATTGCTGACATCAGCTGTATCTTGTCCGAAAGCAGAGAATACGAGAAAGATGTTACTTGTGCTTTACTGACTATACAAAGGGATTCAACTGTGTAGATCATAAAATCTATGGAGAACATTAGGAAGAATGGGTATTCCAGAACACTTAATTATACTCATGAGGAATCTGTACAAAGACCAAGAGACAGTCATTCAAACAGAACAAGGGGATAGTGAATGGTTCAAAATCAGAAAGAGTGTACATCAGAGTTGTAGCCTTACACCATACTTACTCAATTTACTGCATGTAGGCTAAGCACTGGACTGTGAAACATAAGGTCAGTTGTTTGAGCCCAACCAATGATCTGCTGGAGTAAGATCAGGCTTTCTGCTTCCACACATATTTAAAGGCTCAGAAACACTGTAAGTCAGAACCAACTCCATGGTACTTACCAACGATAACATTTAGTCTGTATGCTGGGCAAATGATCTGAGAAACGAATTATATGAAGAAGAAAGTGGCATCAGAATGGAAGAAAGACTCATTAACAACCTGCAATATGCAGATGATACAACCTTGCTTGCTGGAAGCAAAAAGGACTTGAAAGATTTACTGATGAAGAACAAAGACTAGTCTATTAGTATGGAATTCACATTAATATAAAGAAAACAAAGATACTCATAACTGGACACATAAGCAACATCTTGGTAAATGGAGAAGAAATTGAATTTATCATGGATTTCATTTACTTGGATCCACAATGTCCATGGAAGCAACAGTAAAGATATCAAATGAGGTATTTCATTGGGCAAATCTGCTGCAAAAGACCTTTTCAAGGTATTGAAAGCAAATATGTCACCTTGAGGACCAACGTATGCCTGACCCCAGCCATTGTATTTTCAATCACCTCATATGCATGTTTAGGTTGGACAATGAATAAGGAAGACTAGAGGATAATCGATGCATTTGAATTATTGTGTTGGTGAAGAATATTGAAAGTACCATAGACTGCCCGAAGAACAAACAAATTTGTTCTGGAAGAAGAAGCACTTTGTAATTCATCTTCCGTACTTTGAATATATTCAAAGGAACATGTTCAGGAAGCATCAGTCCCTGGAGAAGGACATTGTACTTGATAGAGTTGAAGGTCAATGAGAAGAAGAAGACCTTCAGTGAAATGTGTCAGTACACAGTGGCAGCAATAATGGGCTCAGCTCAAACAATTGTGAAAATGGACCCGGACAGACAGTTTTTCATTCTGTTGTATGTATGGGGTCACTATGAGTCAGAACGAACTCAACTGCACCAATCAACAACATGTTGTTGTTTTGTGCCATTGAATTGATTCCAACTCATGGCGACCATACATGACAAGGTAGAACTGCCCATAAAGTTTCCTAGACTGTGATCTTTATGGGAGCAGATTGTCAGTTGTTTCCTTCCTTGAAGCCACTAGTAGTTTCAAGTACAGGCCTTTCAGGGAGCAGCCAAATGCTTAACCATTGCACCACCAGGGTTTCTTCTCTTTTGCTATAAGCGATATTATTGGAATAACAGGAAAAATCTGAATTTGATCTATAAATTAGATAATAATATAATATTGATAATTTCCTGATTTTGTTGTCAAATGCCCTCATTTTTAGGAAATATGCACTGATGTTATTAGATCTAAGGAGCTCTGGTAGCGTAGTGGTTATGAATCGGGCTGCTAACCTTAAGGCCTACAGTTCGAAACTACCAGCTGTTCTGCGGGAGAAAGATGAGGCGTTCTGGTCCCGTAAAGATTTACAGCCTCGAAAACCCTGTACAAGGTCGCTATGGGTCAGAACCAACTCGACGGCACTTAACAACAACAACAACAATTATTAGAGCTACAAGGCATCGTGTGTGCCAATTATTTTCAAATGGGGGAGATACAACTATGCCTAAGCAAACTAGTTGCTATTGAGTCGATTCTGATTCATAGCTATCCCATGTGTTGCAAAGTAGAACTGCTCTGCAGGATTTTCAAGGGTATGCAAGATTGCCAGGCCTTGAGGTGGGTTGGAACTGCTAATCTTTTAGTTCATACTTGAGCACTTAACTGTTTGTGCCACCCAATGACTCCAAAGTGTGTGTGTGTGTGTGTGTGTGTGTGTGTGTGTGTATATATATATATATATAAAGATAGAGATAAAAACAATAAAGCAAATATGATCAAATATTAATATTTGAGGAATCTGAGTGAAGGATATATTAGAATTCTTTGGGTATATTAGTCATACAATTTGTCTCAAAAAATGCTAAATTAAGAAGTTGAATAAATTTTTTAAAGAGGTAAAAGAACTTGAGCCACTGAAAGCTAGGATTCAAACACAAATATGTCTGTATTTCAACCAATGGCTATTTACTGCCTCTCTACTCTAGATCAAAATATGGGACCTATTGGATTACTTTTTTAAATTGAAATAAAATTTACATCCATAAAATTCGTACTTTAAAAGAGTGATTGTTACTGTATCCACAAAGTTCTGAAACCATCATTAGTATCAACTCAGAGCATTTTTATCACCTCAAAAAGAAACCCCTCTCCCCTCCTATTCTGGCCATTTGTGTTTGGCTTTTTTCACTTAACATAATATTTTCAAAGACTTCTGGTATAGCACTGTAAATCAGCATTGGACTGCGAATCACAAGGTCAGCAATTCAAACCCACCATCTGCTCTTCAGAAACCCTATATAGGGTCACTATGAATCAGAACTAAGCCAATGGCACTTAACAACAATGTTTTCAAGGTTCATTAATGTGGTGGTGTGAATCATACTAAATTGCTTTTTGTGATTGAATAACATTACATTGCATGGATATATCACATTTTCTTTATCCACTCATCTGTTGATAAACATTTGAGTTGTTTTCACTTCTTGGCTGTTATAAATAATGCTGCTAAAACATTACTACACAAATATTTATGTGGACATATATATTCAGTTCTTTGGGGTATATACTTAGATTGGGAATTGTTTGATCATATTATGGTGTTGTAATAAAAGCCATGAACTGCTAAGCAAAAGGCACGGGTTCAAACACACCAGTCACTCTTTAGAAACCCTACATTGAAAACCTACAGTCATAACCAACTCAATGGCACTTAACAACAACAATGACTAATAATGTTTAATATTTATGTATTTATTGGCCATGTGTATAAGTTCTTTTCAGAAATATCTATTCAAAGAGATTTTTAATTGCACTGTCTTAATTTTCACATTGTAAAAGTTCTACATATATTCTATATGCTAGACCCTTATCATATGTGTGATTTGTAAATATTTCCTTCCAGTTTGTGGGTTTCTTCCTTTCTTTTCACCTTTTCAATAATGTTCTGTGAAGCAGAAAGGTCTTTCTACTTTGATGAGGTCCATTTATCTATTTTTTTTGTGTGTGTGTGTGTGTGTCTTGCTTTTGGTGTCATATTTAAAAATCCATTACCCAATTGAAAAGAAAATGTTTTCTTCTAAGCATTTTATAGTTTTAGTTCTTATATTTAGTCTTTGAATCATTGAAAAATAAATTTTTATAGAGATGAAAGGTAGGGTTCCAAATTCACTCTTTTGCATGTGGATATCCAATTCTCCTAACACCATTTCCTGAAAAGACCATTCTTTCCCCCATTGAGTTGTCTTGGCACCCTTGGTAAAAATCAGTTGATGCCTATCCCCTCTGTATATAGGTAGACAGGTAGATAGGGACAGGCAACTTAGACATTGGCTACCTAAAATGAGGGGGCAACAAAGGCACCAAGTGACTGGCTTACAAGTTTTCAAGAGGGAGTTTAGCTAAAGAGTGTGCAGAGGAAGGTAGAGAATTCACTGAATAGTTTTCATCTTGTCTAGATGGGTCTGATAAAAAGAGATGGGAATAAGATTCTTATGATTCAATAGTAAGTAATTGTTATGACTAATTGCAACTGTCACACTGTAAAGGTAGACATTTTGTAACAAAAATAGGGGAGTAGTTAATCTTACATTACAGGAAGAGAGGACCCTAAGACCATCAAGGGAGAAGAGCACAAGTGGGATGAGGGACCCTATTCAGAGAAGCAGTGACACCAGAGATGGAGGTGGGAGATGAGAACATGGAGAGAGGGAGTAGCTGAGAACTCTGAACTCATGGAACGAGAGGGGCTGGGTGCTGTTGACAGGCTTGTAGAATGTGCCTTTTAGTTGTTTAAATGATTTTATATTCTGAGTGTTTTTGTGTACATTCCCCACCCCCACCCCCCGAAAAAAAACGAGAGGGAATGGAAGCAAATACTATTGGATGATGATGTACAGAGGAGATTGTAATCATTGCAATGAAACGATGGTGTAAAGCTGATGTTCTCCCATGTAAATGATCACTGAGTTCACAATAAAAACTTAAAAAAAAATTAATTGATAGTATAATATAGTCCACAAAGACAATGTTCTACACCCTACTATGGGAGTTGTTGTTGTTAAGTGCCGTTGAGTCGGTTCCGACCCATAGCGACCCTGTACAGGGTTTCCGAGGGAGTAGTATCTGGGATATTAAAAGCTCATGAGTGGTTGTCTAAGTTCTCTCACTATGCAGAGAAAAAGGAGTGATGAGATTTGAAGATGCTTGGAATCAACTAGTCCAATGAACTAATGGAATAAGCAAACATCAGTCCCCCTGACTCTGATACCAGAAGAACTAGATGGTGCCCAGTTACCACTAACAATTGCTCTGATATGGATCACTTTAGAAGGTCCTGGATGGAGCCACAGAATATATGGAACAAAACTTAAAATTATTTTTTTAAAAAACAAGACTGTGCTTACTGCTCAGAAACAGACTGGAGGAACCTGACACTAGGGCCTTCGACGACTCTTCAAGACTGGAAAGGAATTCACCCTTGTCGCCCAACTTTCAGCCAAGCAGTAAATAGGTATAAAGGCAAAATAGCAACACTAGTGATGTATGCTCACTATAAATGATGGAATGGTCCCTCATTCAAAATCAAAGGGCAACAAGTACCTAAGGACAAAAGTGAGAAGGGATGGGAAGGTGGGTAGAGTGGAGATGGGAGTCACAGAAAAGAAGCATAATAAAACTGTTGTCCCAGGGAGGGGATTGCAATCATTGAGATGAAACAAAGTGCATTATTCGTTGAATGTAAAACTGATGATTTTATCTGTAAATGTTCATTCAATTCACATCAAAAACTTTTTAAAAAAATCAATTGACTGTATCTGTCAAGGTTTATTTTTGGACTTTTAATTCTATTTCATTGCTCTACATGTCTTTACTGATGTATGACAATAGCATATTGGATTTGGAGAAAAGAATAGTGAATATAATTATGAACATGTGTAGTTTTCCAAAGGACATTCACTCTTTATGAATAATAGGTGCTAGAAATATGGTATATTACACTTGCTGATTTTCATAGGCTGAACCACCCATGGATTCCTAGGATGTTATTGTTAGGTACTATCGAGTCAACTCTGACTCATAGTGACCCTATGTACAGAACGAAACACTGCTCAGGCCTGTACCATCCTCACAATTGTTAAGTTGTTACGCTTAAGTCCATTGCTGGTGC
>NW_006408665.1:1604981-1606318 GCF_000296735.1 Chrysochloris asiatica | reverse complement strand
AACCATTCAATATCCCCTTGGTCTGTTCAAACAACTGCCTATTGGCCTTAGGCCATTTTCTTTTGATTTAGACATTTTCTTTTCAGAACTATACTTATTCCCTTGTACTCTAACCCCATTCACATTATCTCCTTCCTTTCTAGTAATGGACTTCTAAGCAGTCCCCAATCCTCTCTGTTCAGGGTTGTCTGCATTTGCCTATCCTGCTGATCTTGGCTGAGATGAAGTCACTATTTCCTAGAGTATAATAATGCCTTCTTCAGTGTCTTCTTTCTTTCAGTTCATCCTTCTTCTAGCCCACTTGTTTTCTGACTCATGCCAGTGCTTACATCCAATAGATGTAATTTCTTAATTGCAGATATGACCACATCTGTCTCCTCAAAAAGCCTCAGTGGCTGCCAATTACTAAATAAATAACATTCAATCTCCTCATCTTAGATATGAAAGACTCAGTGAGTTTGCAGATGCCAAGTTTGCATGTCTTAACTCTTGCTACAACTCCTTTTCCTAGAGAGACACTACGTCGTCCAGCCGCCCTTTCAGTGTTTGTTAGGGTTTCTTCCTGTCATTTCCTTCCTTTGCTCAGCTTAAATACCACCTCCTCCCAAAACTTATTCCAAATAACCATAGTTGGAAATGTTTTCCTCCCCAGTTCTCCCATCACATTCCATTCCTATCTCAATTAGCACATTTATCACAGTTACAGTATAATATCTTGTGTCTGCATATGTTCTAGGCAAGCTTGTGAATTCTTGGAGGGGAAGGGCCAGCTTTTATTAATATTCACATCTGGCAATGTATCTTGCCCAGGGTACATATTAAATTGATGTTTGTTTCATAGAATTAAGAAATTGAACTTCTTTCAGCTGTTACATCCCACCAAAATACCACTTTTAGACAAGGCAACAGGGACCCTTGGACACAGCTTTTAGAGGAATCCATAATAGTCCTCCTTCTCTCATGTCCCTTACCACAGGGAGATACATCTGCCAGGTCAAGAGGACATGGCCACTTGGAGACTGCCCTAGCTTCTTCTTTGTTTTATTATTATTTTTTTTAATGCTGTATTGTGAATTATGTGATAGTTTACATGGGAGAACATTAACTTTACATTCATCCTATCATATATCGTTTCATTGTCATGGTTACAATCCCCCCCATGCATCATCAACCAACCAAAGGGTATACCCTGCAAGCCTGTCCCCCGGTTGTCAGCACACAGCCCCTCTTCCTCTCTGGGTCGAGAGTCCCCAGCCACTCCATCTCTCCATGTCATTGTCTCTGCCTCCATTACCGGTGTCACTGTTTCTCTGGGTAGGGTCCCGCACTCCGCTCTT
>NW_006408665.1:1600564-1604103 GCF_000296735.1 Chrysochloris asiatica | reverse complement strand
GGAGCAGCTGAGCGTCTTGAATAAGAAAGCAATGGATTTCTTGCTTCTGCTACAAATTCCTCTAGCTGTAAGTCTAATCTTCCAATCTTCTAATTATTCCTTTATATGTGGTTCAAAGTTCTGGGACCATCCCCTGAGTCTGCTTGGTCCGGTATTCTGTGTTGTTGCTGATGGGGCTCTTCACGCACTTCCACACTCTCCGCCATCTTGTTTGTTCTCCTGGTGAAGTCTTTGGATGTACATAAGATTTTAATTTTTAGTATGTCCCGATCATCTATTTTGTCTACTTTTGTTTGTGTAATTTTCAAAATGTTTGGTAGTCTGTGTATGCCCTGAATTAGAGCCCTCATGCTTGTCCTTATTTTTTCATTGATGGCCTTCATAATTCTGGGATTGACATTTAGGTCTTTAATCCACGCTGAATTGGTTTTTGTATAAGGTATGAGGTAAAGATCTTGTTTCAGTTTTTTGCATATAGCTTTCCAGTTCTGCCAGCACCATCTGTTGAAGAGACACTATCACCTCCCCATGCAATATATTTAGGCTCTTTGTAAAAAATCAGTTGGCTGTTTGTGGATGGGTTAATTACTGGATTCTCATTTCTGTTCCATTGATTTTATGTATCTTTCATTGTACCAGTACCAAGCTGTTTTGACCAGTGTAGCCGTGTAATAAATTTTGAAATCGGGGGGTGGGGGAAGGGGATTGAGAGGTTTCCAACCTTCTTCTTAACCAGTGCTTTGCTTATCCTGGGTCTCTTTCCTTTCCATATAAAGTTTGTAATTATTTTTTCCATCTCTTTGAAGAATGTTATTAGAATCTGGATTGGGATTGCAAATTGCTTTGGGTAGTATTGACATTTTCACAATGTTAAATCTTCCTATCCAGGAGCATGGTACATTCTTCCATTTTTGTAGGTCTCTTCTGGTTTCTTGCAGTAGTGTTTTGTAGTTTTCTTTGTATAGGTCCTTTGTATTCTTTTGTTACATTTATTCCCAGATATTTAATCCTTTGGACGGCCACTGTAAATGATAGTGCTTTCCTAATGTCCTTTTCAGCACTGTCATTATTGGTATAGAGGAATCCAACTGATTTTTGTATGTTGATCTTATACACTGCCACATTGCTGAATATTCCAATGAGGTCTAGTAGCTTTTTTACTGAATCTTTGGGGTTTTCTGAGTATAGGATCATATCATCTGCAAACAGAGAGTTTTACTTCTTCTTTGCCAATTTGGATGCCTTTAATTTCCCTGTCTTGCTGTATAGCTCTTGCTAAGACTTCCAGCACAATGTTGAATAAGAATGGTGACAAAGGGCATCCTTGTCTGGTTCCTGTTCACAGAGGGAAGGCTTCCAGTTTCTCTCCATTGAGAGTAATGTAAGCTGTTGGTTTTGTATATATGCTCTGAATTATATTGAGGTATTTCTCTTTAATTCCTACTTTGTTGAGTGTTTTTTTTATCAGGAATGGATGTTGGATTTTGTCAAATGCCTTTTATGCATCAATTGATATGATCATGTGGTTCTTTACTTTTATGCCCTACATTTTACACCTGTGTTGTCCAATATGGTAGCTATTAGACGTATGTGGCTAATTATATTTAATTTTAAATTAATTAAAATTAAAATTCCATTTTTCAGTTACACTAGTCACATTTTAGTGGTTACTAACTTTAGTGCCTGCTAACTTCAAGGTCAGCAGTTTGAAACTACCGGCGTTTCTATGGGAGAAAGACGAGGCTTTCTGCTCCTGTAAACATTTACAACCTTGGAAACCCTATACAGGGTCACTATGAGTTGGATCTGAGTCCATGGCACACTACCGCCACTAGTATTTACGATATTGGGTAGCACAAACAAAGGACGTTTCTCTGATCTAAGTTCTATTTTCAGAAAATGCTAATCACATTTCCATGGTCATTATTCCCTTCCTCTTGGGTTGCTCCTCCCAAGGGTGACTGAACAGCAGGTACATATACCCCAGGCCCAAGATGTAGCCACAGGACAGATGAGGTTTTTTTGTTTTTTTTTTTTAACGAAGAAATTAGACGTGTGGTCTTGGGTGCACTGTATGCATTCAGGACTCTTCACTGTGTCTGCTAAATCCAAGGCTAGAAGGCAGAGGAACCCAGCAATGGAATGAGGGTCACAGCCAGAATTCCAGCTTGGCCACATTGAGGCACAAACTCTGACCTTCCAAGGGACTTCTGACAAGATGGAAGAGTAGACAGACATACAAAGAATATGAGAGATCGAATAAAATAGATACAGATGGTAATCTTAGAACCCTGAGCCTCAGAGGAAAGGAGAGAGAGTGTATTGAATGCTGACTAGGAGAAGAAGCTGAGAAGGTGAGAGGGGAGACAAATGGTGAACTGTCAGCTGACCTAACTTGGTGTGGACAACTTGAACTTTAATGAACAACATTCAGTGTCCTGATGAGGCAGACACACACCTGTGGCTGGCTACAAGAAAGATATGATTCTCTCTTGTCCCCTATACTCTTGTGATTTTTTTTGTGATATTAATAATATTGTTTGATGATTTCTGTATTCTGCTAAGTCACCTTTCTTTGGAATGGGCACAAATACTGATCTCTTTCAATCAGTTAGCCAGGTAGTTGTCTTCCAAGTTTCTTAGCATAGATGATGTTCTTGATGTCATTCCACAACTCTTCTGGTCTTTGGTCATTAGAGTCTAATGTATCAAATCTGTTCTAATGTTCAGATGATGTCTAAATTAAAATGGAATATGTTCAGGGTCATATTTTGGCTGTCATAGACTTGTTTTGATTTTCTTTGGCTTCAGCCTGAACTTACATATGAGCAATGGATGGTCTGTTCCACAATCGGCCCCGGCCTTGTTTTGACTGATGATATGGAGCTTTTCCATTATCTCTTACCCCATATGCAGTCTATTTGATTCCTGTGTATTCCATCTTGTGAAGTTCATGTGTAAAGTTGCCTTTTATGTTGTTTATAAAAGGTTTGCTGTTATTGTTAAGTGTTGTGGCATTGATTCTGACTTATAGTAAACCGGTATAGGGTTTCTAAGGAACAGCTAGCTGGTGGATTTGAACCTTCAATCTTGTGGTTAGCAGTCCATTGCTTATTCTACATCACTATACCAGCACTTCTTACTCCTAAAAGATATTTGTAATGAAAAAGTCATTGGTCTTGCAAAATTCTATCATTCTATCTCCAGTATCATTTCTATCACCACTAACATATTTTCCAATTACTGCTCCTTTCTCTTTGTTTCCAACTTTTGCATTCCAATCACCAGTAGTTGTCAATATATCTTAATTACATGTCTGATCAGTTTCAGACCTAAGAAGTTGGTAGAATTCTTCCATTTCATCAGCACTGGTTTTTCTTTCTTTTTTCACTACCCTTCCCCACCGCTCCCCCCCAGTCTTCAGCACACAGTTGCTCTCCCTCTCTGGATCTAAAGTCCCCAGCTGCTCCATCGCTCCACGTCATTGTCTCTGCCTCCATCTCAGGCATCGCTGCTTCTCTGGGTAGGGTCCCACTCTC
>NW_006408665.1:1598194-1599984 GCF_000296735.1 Chrysochloris asiatica | reverse complement strand
GAACACAATGCCATTCCTCTTGAATTTGTAGTTCCTGGCATAATAAACCATGTAATTGCCAGATTAAAAATGGCCAAAAACAGTCCCTTCCAGCTCACTAGTGCGTAAGATGTCAACCTGTATGCATTCCATTTCATTTTTGACACATACCATTTTTTTCTAGAAACATACTTCGTACATCCCATGTTCAGATTATTAATGGATGTTTATAGCTGTTTCTCATTTTGAGTAGAGTTCTATCAGCAAATGAAGGTCCCAAAAGCTTTACACCATTCACGTCATAATGGTTAACTTTACTTAGAGGAGTCAGCTCTTTCCCAGTCATATTTTGAGTGCCTTCTAACCTGAGTAGCTCATCTTCTGGTACTATATCTGATAATGTTCTGCTGCTGTGTGTAATGTTTTCATCTTTGGTATTATATCTGACAATGTTCAAAGACTACTCACAGGTTTTCAGTGGTTAACCATTCAGAAGTAGACTGCCTCTCTTTCTTCCTAGTCTGTGTTAGTTTGGAAGCTCTGCTGAAACCTGTCCACCATGAGTGACCCTGGTGGTATTTCAAAAACCAGGGGCATAGTGTCCAACATCACAGCAACACACAAGCCACCACAGTACTATACATTGACAGATAAGTGGTGAAGATGGAGAATAGAGCATATTTCTTTAACAACATGTTGGCTTGATTTACTGTTTTAAAACATTTTGGCATGTTGTACATTTATCCTCTGCTCTCCACCCACTATTTTTTGTAGTGAATAGCTTTTGAGAGGTCTTGTGGGCCAACCTGAACCCAATTTGTATGTTGTAAAACATTGATTGCCTCGAGTGGTCCTCTGGAAGAATACTGTCTCCCTGGTCTTTCTTTCCCAGTTTTTGCCCCTTGGTCTCCTTTGCAAATTCCAAGCTCTAGCATGGTAACACAGAAAAGATGACCCTGGAGATTATAGTGCTGTCACCATCCTGAGAGGAACAACATATTTTTCAGTCAGCAGGTCTAGGCATTCAAATTCACCTGGTGGGTCTACAAGCAGAAAATGAGCTTTTCCTTTGCCAAAATCATTCACGTTCAATGGCATACCTCCTTGGGCCTCATCATGTGAAATGATCCAGTTGGCTGGATGATGTAGAAATGCAGAGGACATTAAACCCTTTTCTTTCAAATTTGCTTAACACAACTTCTTTTCAGAATCTTCATACTCTTGGTGTTTTATAAGAGCCAGGTAAATAAATAAATAAATAAATAAATAAATAAATAAAATCAGAGATTTAAAAACTTTTAAAGTTACTTTCACATACATATACTCATATAAGAAGACTTTTGAATAGCATGTAGCACTTTTGACAAAATTAAAGCTATTTTAAAGAAATCTGGGTTTAATTGGTTTTTATTGTGGTATTGTTAGTTGTTAGCTCATTCCAACTCATGGTGACCCCATGTATTATTGTAGGGTTTTCTTAGTTATAATCTTTATGGGCTGTGTTAGTTGGTGTGATTTTTTTTTTTTTTAATCTTAATTTTAAAAGGTAAAGCTTGAGTCATTCACTCAAAAAGAGTGCCTGAAAGCACTAATTAGCAACAACTGGAGGTAGGCAATGATGTCTTAGCCTAGTGGAGAGGGAACTGTCTGGTGGCTGTGCTTCTCTGGGCTCAGGTTGTCAGGTTGCTGGCTGAAGTGCCTTTTGCTTTCAGCTACAGTGTTTGGATCCAATTAATCAGAGGAAGTACCATCCAGAGAGAACCAAAACAACCAGTTGCTGTCAAATCAATTCCAACTCATGGCAACCCCAT
>NW_006408665.1:1589354-1590716 GCF_000296735.1 Chrysochloris asiatica | reverse complement strand
GTAGCGACCCTGTATAGGGTGTCCGAGGAGTGGCTGGTGAGCCCAATCCACCGACCTTGCAGTTCAAAAGGCCCTGGAGTGTGTTACCTCAACCCACAGTACTGTGCCAGGACTCCTCTCAAACCAGTGAAAGAAAAAGAAAAAGAAAAAAAAAGGCAGACCACATAGGACGCACATCCGCTTCTCCCATATAGGGTTTCCGAGGAGCAGCTGGTGAGCTTGAACCACCGACCTTGCAGTTCAAAAGAATTTGCAGTGCGGTGCCTCAACCCACTGTGCTATGCCAGGACCCCACTCAACCCTATGTAAAAAGGCCAACCAAATCCGCGTCTCGGCTTGTGCTGAGTGTGTGAGTTCCTGGCAGAGGAAACCGCCAGCGGTGAGGGTGAGTCCTAGCCACTCGGCTAAGCCCCCACCTCTATTCACCTGACTGTAGGTGGGCAGACAGAGAGCGCACCTATTACCCAATACCAAAGAAAAAAATTAAATCGGAACCACACAAAATCGGCAAATTATACTTTCCAAAGTTCCTGCGGTGTGTTTCCAGGGCATCTCTGCCGCCCTCACTGCGGCCCCGATTTTGTCCTGCCACTTGGACTTGCCCAGGATGTGGGCTTAGGCCTCCGAGCCTGGCTGGCAGATTCAAAAGTACGTGATTTCCCACCTCAGCTCCAAATCCCACAGGCTATAAGCTTTCAAACCTTTAAACTATTCCTATGTCTGTGGGTCCGAGTCTTGGAGCTCTGCCTTGCCTCTTTTTTGCCTGGAATTCTGAGTTATTGCTGGCGGTGACCATCACTACACCTTCACCCTAGCCACCATCAAGCCCCGCCCAAACCACTAACCTTTTGGTTAGTAGTCAATGACTTAATCAATTGTGCCATGCAGGGACACCTCATCCAGACAGGTGTGTTCAGAAATGAACAGTCAGAGCAAGATAGTGACCTGAGGCAGGTATCAGAGGAGGTGTGCTGCCAAGAGTTAGACTGCCAGGACAGATAGGTGCAAGGGATTTCCAATTAGGGCAGGGGAACAAGAAGCTGCTGGATGAATTTCAGACAACTGTCTAAAGCTGAACTTTACATTCTACTAGTCAAATATTGCTTGCCAGGCAGGTTCCTTAGGAATGTTACAGAATGGAGCACCCTGGGGGGGGAGGGCGGGGAGGTGTGGGGGCAGGAAGTTTAGAAGAGAGTTGAGGTCAATGTCACAAGATAAGGGATAGATCTGAGCAAAAGCAAGTGATTCCGAAAAACCAAAACCAAAATCATAATTGTTAGTTTGGGAAAGCCGATAGAATCAGTAACTTCTAATGGTGTGGTGCTGCGGGTTAACATGCTGGACTGTGAGGCCAGTTTGAAC
>NW_006408665.1:1587524-1589045 GCF_000296735.1 Chrysochloris asiatica | reverse complement strand
CAATATTAGATGTCTGTGTAATTGGTATAATATTTAATAGCTATAGTATACTTAAGGAGCCCTGATAGCATAGTGGATTACAAGCTGGGCTGGAAACTGCAAGAGCAGTAATTTGAATCTATCAGTTGTTCCACGCGAACAAGATGAGACTTTCTGCTCCTGTAAAACTTTATAGCATCTGAAACCCTGTAATTTTGTTATTATTGTTAAGTGCTGATGAGTCAATTCCAACTCATAGGGTTTCCAAGGAGCGGTTGGTGGGTTTGAACCTCTGACCTTGTGGTTTGCAATCCAGTGCTGATCCTACAGCACCACACCAGAAGTCCTTAGTCATAGTTATCTTAACATATTTCCTGAAGGCTGCGGAGGAAATTTCTGATAAAGGTCTGTGTCAAGACCCTTCCTGTTGTTGTTAGGTGCCATAGTGTGGGTTCCAGCTCCGAGAGAACCTGTGTACAACAGAATGAAATATTGTCCAGTTCTGTGCCATTGTTGCAACTGCTTGGTCAATTTATTTCCTTGAGGGTTTTCATTTTCACTGACTCTCTACTTTATTAAGCATGATGTTCTTCTCCAGGAACTGGTCCCTCTTGATAACACTTTCAAAGGATGTGAGATAAAGTCTCACTAGTCTTGCTTCTAAAGAGCATTCTGACTATACTTGTTGCAACATAGATTTTTTTTTGTTCTTCTGGCAATCTATGGCACTTGCAATATTCTTCACCAATATCATAATTCAAATGCTTCGACTTTCCTCTCATCTTTCTTATTCATTATCCAACTTTTGAATGAGTATGTTGTTAAGTGCCATTGAGTCGAATATCCTCAAAGTGACATCTTTGCCATTCAACACTTTTTTCACTGCAGATTTGCCCAGTGCAAAGACATCATCTGATTTTTTTACTGCTGTTTCCATGATAACCTCCCTTAGGCACATTCTTTCCATATCTTTAATTTAACCACAGGAAAAAATGCTTCCTTAGTTATGTATGTATTTAAGTCTGTTTAGGGATTTGACAGTCGCAGGGGAAATCCTTTGTTATGTATTTAAGTCTGTCTAAGTTTTTGAATGTTTCATTCTGTTGTGCGTAGTGTCACTATGAGTCACGAACTGACTCGATAGTATGTACCAACAACAACAAGGTTTTTCACGATTGCAAGAGAAATACATAAAAACTAAGATGGAGAAAGGGTTAAGACCTGGGTTGATCATTCTGAAATAAGTCAAGCACCTCAAGTCTAGAATTCTTAAACAATTCAAATTGCCTGATTTTTGGTTAAGGATCCCTGGTGACTCCATGGTTAAGCACTTGGCTGCTAACCTATAAGTTGTTGGTTCTAACCCACCAGTGGCTATTTGAGAGAACATATCTGTCAGTCTGCTTCTATAAAGATTACAGCCTAGACAGCACTATGTGGAAGTTGTACTCTGTACCCAAGGGTCACTATGAGCTAGAATCAACTTTTGATTAGTAGCCAAGCACTCAATCATTTGTACCACCTGTTGTTGTTGTTGTTGTT
>NW_006408665.1:1579271-1587024 GCF_000296735.1 Chrysochloris asiatica | reverse complement strand
CCTGTATAGGGTTTGTGAGACCATAAATCTTTACTAAAGCAGACAGTCTCATCTTCTTCCATAGCTGGTGGGATTGAACTCCTGACCTTAAGGCTAGCAGTTCAACACTTAATCCATGGTGTTGCAGGGCTCCTTTGTTATATAGTACAGACACATATAAAATACTACTAAGATCAGATGTCATTTTATTTTTTATGTTTACATTCCCAAATCTTTCAAGACCTAATGGGAGTGCCTGCTACAGTATTCAAAACAGTCACCCAGGAACATTTGATAAAGGCATAATGAAGGCAAACAGCATCTGCAGGGCATGCCAGGACCTCTCAGGTATGTGTCAGGTAGTTACTGATTCCTTTGACACTTTATTTTGGCAAATTGAAACTTGTATATTTCCATAATAAACAATGTGGTTCTATTTATTTCCCAACCACTAAGAGACAGGTGAAACGGTCTCTTCCAAAAATTCAAACATAAATCCAATGGGCAAGAACAGATCTACAGAATGATCTTTTGTTCTGAAACAAAAGACACATGTCATCAGAATACTTTTTGAACTGAGCTGTGTTGGAGTAGCATTTACAGAAAATCTCTCCAACATAGTCGGTTGTAGAATTTGCTCCAGTCAAGGAATAGAAGCTGACTCTACAGATACTGAGTTCTACTAGATGGACAAAGGAGCCTTGGTAGCATAATAGATTATGAGTTGGACTGCTAACTGCAAGGTCAGTAGTTTGAATCTACCAGCTGTTCCATGGGAGAAAGATAAGGCTTTCTGCTCCCATAAATATTTACAGCCTTGGAAACCGTATACAGGGTCACTATGACTCCGAACTGACTTGACAACACACAACCACCACCACCACTATACGGACAAGGAGTCCTAGTGGCACATCGGTTAAAATAACCCAAAGGTCGGTGATTGGAACCCATCAGCTTCTCCAAATGAGAAAGAAGTCGTCTTCTATACAGATTGTTATTGTTAAGTGCCGTGGAGTTGGTTCCGGCTCATAGGGACCCTGTACAGGGCTTCCGAGGCGGTAAATCTTTACCGGAGCAGAAAGCCTCATCTTTCTCCTGCAGAACAGCTGGTAGTTTTGAACTGCTGACCTTAAGGTTGGCAGGCCAATTCATAACCACTACGCTACACTCGAACTGCTGACCTTGCAGTTAGCAGTTCCGTGTATAATCCAGTAGCCATCAGGGCTCCTCTGTAAAAATTACAACCGTGGAAATCTTTGTAGCAAAGCTGGACCCTGTCAGAGGAACACTGTGAGTTGGAATGACCCGACAGCAATCGGTGTGGGTACTATATCTAGTGGTGCAGTGATTAAGAACTGGGCTCCCAACCAAAAGGTGGTTCAAAATTACTAGTCTCTTTGTGAGTAAGGTGAATAGGTTTTCTGTGGCTTATTTTATCAGTGCTTACATTTTGGCAACAAAGGGAGGAATTTTTTTCATTCTTATAACATACACACAATATGAAATAATATCACATAAAGAAAACGTATTGAGAACACTAAATTTCCTATTAGATGCATGTTCTTTTCTTAGGTAAAATTGCCAGGGGTACTTAGAACTCTCATGAAGGAAATAATTCAGTACTGCTGGTGATCTTAAATTACTAAGTGTTTTGTAAAATGATAACATCCAAATAGATGTGGTCAATTTTGTACACTGTGGCATCTGACTTAACAAATGTATTGTCCTTTTTAACTCTGACTAAATGAAAAGCACAAAAAGAATTGTAAAGGAAACACGGAAGCCGTTGTTAGTGTGGGAAAGCATATAAAAGCTGAATCTGTGTTTTCACTTTTATACATGTTTTCTCTGAACTTCGCTGACTGCGGGCAAGGACTGTTTGTTTATGATCTCTTTGTATTAGTGTCTGCAGAGTGTTATCAGTATTTGCCAAAGCCAAGTCCAATAAAAAATTCTGCCTTTGCAAAAAAAAAAAAAAAAAAATTACTAGTCTCTCTGAATGATATGGCGTTCTACTTCTATAAAGATCGACAGGGTTAGAAAACCCATGGGGCAATTCTAGTTGTCCTATGGGGTCACTATGAGTTGGAATGTCTCAACAGCAATGCATTTAGATTTTGATTTTATTATAAGGACAGCTTTAGTTATGAAATCCAATCATAACACTAGATGGATGGATGGGTTTAACATTTATAAACACGTCGAATCGGGCTACAACCCTTAAGGCCAGTAGTTTGAAACTACCAGCTGTTCTGCGGGAGAAAGATGAGGCTTTCTGTTCCCATAAAGTTTATAGCCTCAGAAACCCTGTACAGGGTCGCTATGAGTTGAAACTGACTCCACGGTACATAACCACCACCACCACCATCACCAAATTGATCAAAGGAGCTCTGGTAGCATAGTGGTTGCTAGTCGAGCTGCTAACCTCAAGGCCAGCAGTTCGAAGCTACCAGCTGCTCCGTGTGAGAAAGATGAGTCTTTCTGCTCTAGTAAAGATTTTCAGCCTCGGAAACCGTATATAGGGTGGCTATGAATCGGAACTAACTCCACAGCACACCACCACCAAATTGATCAAATTCATTTAGCTCCAAAGTTTTAGGATCTTTACATCTGGATTACCTGAAGGAAAATAGAGCAAACTATAGAATACAAGTTATCAAAATTCTTCAACAAATGGGGGAAATATTACACCATCTAAATGCCTGAAATAATTCTGGAAGCACCTCTAGAGGCAGCCAGACAAAAATTCACTTCTTCATTGTCCACTAACAAAAAGAATGTAGAGTATACATAGAATGAACCAAAGCAAGTCCCCCGAAATCCACATAAATGTTTTCTTTGTGCCCTAGGAGAAAAAAAAACTCTTTTCATTCTTTTTTTTTAAAATTATATTCAAATAATCCTTTTCGGCTACTGCTGAGTCAGGAAACCACATTTCTACCAGCCTCAGCCTGAATCAGGAAAAAATTTTCATCGATTTTTTTGACTATGGAAAACAGTTTGGCAGTTTCTCAAAAAATTAATCATCAATATGCTTTGTTGGTTGGTTGGTTATGTGCCGTGGAGTTTTCAGTTCCAACTCATAGTGACCCTATAAGGGTTTTCGAGGCTGTAAATCTTTACGGGAGCAGAAAGCCTCATCTTTCTCCCATGGAACACCTGGCAGTTTTGAACTGCTGACCTTAAGGTTGGCAGCCCGATTCATAACTACTAAGCTCCCAGAGTCAGCAATTCCGCTGAAATCAGAGTTTTCATAAAAGCACTATTCAAAACAGTCGAAAGTTAGAACCAACCTAAGTGACTATCAAATGAAGAATGGATACACTAAATGTGGTACATATAAGCAATGGAGTATTACTCAGTCATTAAGAGAAATAAAGTGCTGATACACGCCACAGCATGGATAAACCTTGAAAACACTATGTTGAGTGTTGAGGACAAATATTAGATGACCTTTCTTATATGAAATAGTAAGAGCAGGCAAATGTATAGAGGTCAAAGTTTCTTAGTGGTTACCAGGGGCAGGAGAGATGGAAATATGGGAAGTTATTGCTTGGCCTTGGAAAGAATGAGTTTTTACTGTGATGGGGAATTTGACATTGATTATAGGTAATAATGGTACAAGCTGATTAATGTAACTGATCTAACTAAACTGTACAGCTAAAATGTTGAATTGGAAAATATGTTATTTATAGTTTTATAATAATATTATATACTTAAAAAAAAATCTTCAACAAAGATTATTGATTCAAAATACCAGAGACATATTCTTTTTTGTTCTATAATTTGTCCAGAACATCCTGGGAGGTTCATCAAAATACAGCTGAAGTATTTAAAGTTTAGTTTAGAGAAGTTTTTTTAAAAAATTTTTTCCCAAAGGATTCAGTCTTTAAAATATGTTCTTTCTAGGCTCTAATTAATATGTTTGAAAGTTAAGTAAGTTTGCATTTAGGATATAAAAAGTGAATCTGCCAGGAGACCTAATCATTTTCCTAGCAAGGTCAGTTTTCAGAAATGCCAGATATACAAGAAAATCACAACCTGTCAAGAGAATTTTTTTCAGACTCCAATGGGAACAAGTAGGTCTCCCTGAATATAGTTTTTATTGGAATTTATATCCCATTAGAGATGATACTTCAGTATGATAATATGCTGAGCCCCACTCAGGCAGGAATCTCACTGGTCATAAATATTTCAGAAATATGCTTCTAAGCCAGCTTCGGCCAGGAGCCAAGACAATACAGTAATCCAGTTGGACAGCTGAGAGGGTAAAGTTGGGTCAGAGATAAGTAGCATGACTGAAGGTTCATAGCTCACCTATCACCTGACAAACCCAGACTGGGGCTGTTAAGCACAGGTGTTCTGGCTGTACCTACATAAATCTCAACAAATACATGATCCAACCTTGTAATTATACTCACTCCAATAATTGGCAAAATGAATATATTTCCTAAATGCTTAGATGGATGCTAAAATCAAGTGTTGAATGAAAATTCTCACTGCTTTTTGAAAGTTGTAATTTCAAGTTTCTCCTAGGTTTTCATCTCATTTGTTCAGTCAATATGTATTGAGTGTCTAGTGTGTATCAGGGCTTTCCTTAAGGTTAAAACAAATAAGAAAGAGAGCTGCCAAGGTTTACCCTGCTCAGTTTTCTTCCAAGTGCACAAACTCCCAAAGGAACTGGCAGTTTAGAGTTGATGCTTGCTGTGACAGCTGACAGCTGCCGAGGAACAAAAGTGTCATCGCTTACTGGTGACAGATGGAAGAAATGGTTTGGGTTAAAAAAACAAACCAAAAAACAAACCAAATTTATTTCATCAAGAACTTAAAAAAAAAAAATCAAATTTCTTTCACTATTTACACAATGTTCAACATTTGAAATAGTGTTAAAGTGTTATTTAGATGAAGCACTTTAGTGCTACTAAAATATTAACAGATTTGACAATTAAAGTAGTGTGATGGTAAAATCAGCTAGCACCCTCTATCTCTAGGAGAGTCTCCAGCATGCTTTCTGTTACAAGGGACAGAAACCCAACTCAAAATAGTTCAAACATAAATGAGATTTTATGGGTTTGTGTAACAGGTAAGTTCAGGGTGGGGCTGGTTTCACTCTGAGGGCTGTAGGGTCTCAGATGAAGTTTTCAGGTCTCTCTCTCTCAACTCTGTTTTTACATCGTTCTGTTTTCTATTCTATTCTTTTCTATTCTATTCTTTCCATGTGACAGGAAAATCATCAGATAATATTCCCCGGTTAACATCTACCCATATTCATGATGCAAAAAAGAAAGTGCTTTCTCTTTCCACATACCAAGTTAAAATCCCTGAAAGAACTTTGATTGTTGGCCTGAGTTGGGTTACATAAGCTTTTCTGAAACAATCACTAAAATCAGGGAAATAGAATATGCCAGGTCATGTGTCCACTTAAGATTGGTGGTGGTGGTGGTGGTGTGTTGTGGAGTCTGTTCTGACTCATAGTGACCCAACATAGGGTTTCCGAGGCTGTAAATCTTTGCCAGAGCAGAAAGCCTCACCTTTCTCCCGCAGGATGGCTACCAGGTTAGCAGCCCAACTCATAACCAGTATGAGCTACCAAAGCCCCTTGTCCACTTGGGAGTAGGGACCCATTTTAGCAGCCCCATCAAAGCCACAAGGTTGCATTGTTTTGTGAAAGAAACAATTTCCCAAAGGCAAAAGAACTACACCTGCCAAGCCAACAGATACACCCTAAAATTTCAACCACAAATTCTAAATCTTTTACCTCTTGGTTCAGCTTTTTCCATTGGATGTGAGTAATACTTCTAGTTCAAGATCACCTGGAGGGTTTATTAAAACACAGACTGCTGAAACCTACTCTCTAGGGGTGTGGCAGTGTTGGGTGTGGCTTGCATAGGGGGACGCTAACAGAGAAGGCGACGCCAAAATGTCTGACTATAACAACAAGAAACATTTTTCTAAAGCCCAGTTTACATGTACACCTACAAGACTAAGACTGCATGCTAATTTACTGTTTGAACCTTCTGACGTGCTTTGATCATAGCTGTCATTGTTACCCAGTTGCCAGGACACTTTGATTCATGTGATTTTGTCTGCTTATCCTGGTCTTTTCATTGTGGCCAGTTATTTCCTAGTTACTGATTTTGTCAGATTTCTGGAGTCTTAACTACATCATCGTAGTCATTAATATTTGTTAACTTTTATCAATAACTTACTTTGAGAATGAAGTAGTAATTAAAGGAAAAGGAGAAAAAAATTTTTTAAAGGCTTCTGCTCAGTTACTAATAATGTTGTAACTAATAATGTAATTCAGTGTAGAAGGTGTGATACCATGAATTTACTTGGTATGGCTTTTCTATCCAAAGTCTTCTTAATTCCCACCAAATAATTGTGGTGTTGTGGTGGTTAAGTGCCATTGAGTCAATTTTGACTCATAGTGACCCTGTATAAGGTTTCTGAGTAAGTTTGAACCACCAACTTTGTGGTTAACGGTCCAGTGCTGCCCCTATAGCACTACATCGTTACTCCATGCTAATAGGGCATACAGGATTCTAATGCCAAGACTGCTTTGTTTTTGCCATCATGCTAGGTTTAAAAGGAAGCAGGAAAAGAAGATCATAGGACTATCAAGGAAGAAGAGCCATGGATGGAGGATGAGATCCCTACCTGGAAAAGTGGTAACAGCAGAGGTGACGTCATGGCAGAGGTGACAGCATGGGAAGACAGAGCAGTTGTGGTCTTCCTGGCCCATGGATCCAGTAAAGCTGAGTGCCTATGGACCTGCAACATGTGCCTTTGGGGCATTTACAGACAGCGCTAAAGAAATTTTGTAACACTTGCCTAAGCAGGGCAGAAGTCAAGGGACCACATGGCTAAGAGGCTGAAGTACAAGAGTAAAGTGTGCTTGCAGTATTGCAGGGAAGCAGCATTCCTGACTGGAGAACTGCTGCATCCTGAGTTGTTTCTGATCCTGAATTGTACCCTGTCCACTTCCTTAGTAAACTTCATAATTGTGAGTATTGTTATGAGTTCTGTGTGGCCATTGCAATGGATTATCTAACCCAGATGTGAAGCAGAGAGTGCTGAGGGAGGGACAGTTGGTGTCAGAATAGGATAAAGAAGGGTGAGGTGTGAAGGCATGTCTGACCTCTGCCTCATAGTAATTGGCCTTGGATTGATTCTGAGTTTGATTCTCCATCACCCTTGTAAAACCAGAAGAAATCAGATGTGACCTCCGTGCCATTTTTGCAGAAAGATTTTACAAAACAATTTTGTTGTTAGTATTCATATGATTGAAGAAATACTACATTTAAACAATTGACAGCTCTATTTATCAGATATTATTCCATGATTAAATTTCATATTAAATGTTACTAAGGATTCTGTATGTTCTGGTATGGGAGGTGGTCCAGGTTGGGCTGGTGGGGTGACACCATGATTTATCTCATTGGGTGACACCAATCCTAGGAATACTATTGAACCCAATAAGAATTTCTGATTCACAATTTAAAAACCACTGTTCTAAGATTTTATTTTTTAAACCATGTATTACTCATATGATTATAAGTTTCAGATATCCTTCACAGGTACATTTTTCAGTCTTTAATGAATATGTAATTCTGATGCTGGTTAATTTTGTGGCCTTGGGTAAGTTATTAAACTGCTCTATTCTTGCTTTTTTTTCTATGAGAAAACACGGCACATACTTTCTCTGGTTATTGCAAAGATTTTGTTGTTGTTGTTAGGTGTCATCAAGTCAGTATAAACTCATAGTGAACTT
>NW_006408665.1:1575847-1578756 GCF_000296735.1 Chrysochloris asiatica | reverse complement strand
ATCTTTGCTCTTCAAAACTTTAAAGAGGTCTTGTGCAGTAGATTTGACTAATGTAATACTTTGTTTTCTTGACTGCTGCTTCCAAGAGTGTTCAGATGGTTGAGCTGAGCAAAATGAAGTCTTTGACAGTTTAAATCCTCTCTCCATTTCTATGGATGTTGCTTATTGGTCCAGTGGTGAAGATTTTTGTTTTCTTTACACTGAGATGCAACCTATACTGAAGGCTGTGTGCTCTTTGATCATTATCAGTATTTTTTAAGTCTTCTTCACTTTCAGCTAGCAAGAGTGTGTCATCTGCATATTGCAGATTATTAATGAGTCTTCCTCCAATTCTGATGTCATGTTTTTCTTCATAAAATCCAGCCTCCCGGGTTATTTGCTCAGCATGTGGATTAAATAAGTACGGTAAAAGAATACAACTCTGGCACACACCTTTCCTAATTTTAAACCATTCTGTGTTCCCTTGTTCTGTTCAAATAACTGCCTCTTGGTCTATATACAGGTTCCTCATGAGCACAATTAAGTGTTCCAGAATACTCATCCTTCACAATGTTGTCCATAGCTTTTCTTGCTCTACCCAATCGAAAGCCTTTTCATAGTCAATAAAGCACAAATAAACATCTTTCTGGTTCTCTCTGCTTTCAGCCAAGATCCATCTGACATCAATAATAATATCCCTTGTTCCATGTTCTCTTCTGAATCCACTTGAACTGGATTTTTGTTGTTAGGTGGCATCAAGTCACTTTTGACTCATAGTTACTTTCTGTACAACAAGATGAAGCACTGCCTGGTCCTGCACCATCCTCACAGTCATTGCCATGTTTGAACACAGTGTTACAGACACTGTGTCAATCCTTCTAGTTGAAGGTCTTCATCTTTTTCACTTACTCTCTCCTTTACCAAGTAGGATATCCTTGTCCAGGAACTGGTCTCTCCTGATGACATGTCCAAAGTACTGTGCTGAACACTCACCTTTCTCGCTTCTCAGTAGGATTCTGACCATACTTCTTCTAACACAGATTTGTGTGTTCTTCTGGCAGTCTGTAATATATTCAGTATTTTTCATCAACAACATCACTCAAAGGTATCCATTCTTTGTCAATCTTCTTTATTCATTGTCTAGCTTTCCCCAGGCATATGAGGAGGCTGAAAACACCATGGCTTTGGTCAGGTACAAATTTTAGTCCTTCAAGTGACATTTTGTTTTTTTAAACACAGTAAAGAGATCTTTTGTATCAGATTTGCCTAATGAAATATGTTGTTTGACATCTTGACTGCTGTTTCTGTGGGTATTGATATGAGTTTAAGTAAAATGAAATCTCCAGTGACTTCAATATTTTCTTTATATCATAATGTTGCTTATTTGTCCTGAGGATTTTTGTTTTCTTTACTTTAAAGGCTGTTGTCTTTGATCTTCATCAGTAGGTGCTTCAAGTTCTCTACACTTTCATCAAGTAAGGTTGTGTCATCAGTACATCACAGATTGGTAATGAATCTTTCTCCAACCTAGATGCTGCATTCTTCTTCATACAGTCCAGCTTCTCAGATAATTTATTTAGTATACAGGCTGAATAAGTATGGTGAATGGATACAACTCTGAAGCTGTAGGTTAATTCACTGGACTGCAAAATTGGTTTGAACTGCAGAGTCAGCAGTCCGAGCTCACAGGGTCGCTATGGGTCAGAACTAACTCGACAGCACTTAACAACAACAACAACAATATCCTCTTGTTTTGTGTGAGTGACTGCCTTTTAGTCTATGTACAAGACCTACATTACAAAAATTAAGTGCTCTGGAATTCCCATTCTTCCCAATATTATCCATAATTTGTTATGATTCACATAGTCTTTGCATAGTCAATAAAACACAAATAAGCATCTTGTCTGATATTCTCTACTTTTAACCAAGATCCATCTGACATCAGCAATGATATCCCTTGTGTTACATCCTCTTCTGAATCTGGCTTGAATTTCTGGCAGTTTTTTGTTGATGTATTATTGCAACTATTTTTGAATTAACCTCAGTAAAATTTACTTGCACATATTAATGATATTGTTCCGCATTCTGTTGGATCATTTTTCTTTGGAATGGGCACAAACATGGGTCTCTTCCAATTGGTTGACCAAGTTGCTGACCTTCACATTTCTTGGAATAGACAAATGAGCACTTCCAGCACTCATTTATGTGTTAATACATTTCAGTTGGTACTATGTCAGTTCCAGGAGTCTTGTTCTTTGCCAATGTCTTCTGTGCAGCTTGGACTTCTTCTTTAAATACCATTAGTTCTTGAATATATGCTACCTACTGAAATGGTTGAGCGTTTACCAATTGTTTTTGTGGTAAAGTGATTGTGTATTCCTTTCATCTTCTTTTGATACTTCCTGAGTTGTTCAGTATCTTGTCCATTTGTTTGTTGTTAGGTTCCATCAAGTTAATTCCAACTCATAGCAAAATTCTGCATAACAGAATGAAACACTGCCATTCTGCACCATATCATAATCATTGTTAGGCTTGAGCCCATTGCTACTGCCCCTGTGCCAATCCAATCTCACTGGAGGTGTTCCTCTTTTTTGCTAACCCTCCACTTTACATAGCATGATATCCTTCTCTAGGAACTGGTACATCCTGACAATATGTCCAAAGTATGAGAGACGAAGTCTAGCCACCCTGGCTTCCAAGGAGCATTCTGGTTGTACTTCTTCTAACACAGATTTGTTTGTTCTCCTAGCAGTCCATGGTACTTTTAATAATCTCCTCTAACACCATAGATCAAATACATCAATTTTTCTATGGTCGTCCTTATTCATTTCGAACTTTCACATGCATATGAGGCTATTGAAAATACCATGGCTTGGGTCAACATATTTTAGTCCTTAAACTGACATCTTTGTTCTTCAACACTATAAAGA
>NW_006408665.1:1567092-1574937 GCF_000296735.1 Chrysochloris asiatica | reverse complement strand
CACTTAACAACAACATTACTAAAAGGTGTGAGTCAAGTCACCTGTAAATTTCCCTTGGGAGCCTGGTCTAAGTCCTATATATGGCAATGCTTTGACAGTTTGCTTTCTCTCTCTGGATCTTGCATCTGGCTCATCAAATCTGGCCTCCAGTTTGTGGGCCTTGTGGCCCATCACCTGACCTGACTCACCAGCTCTGACAGCCTTGTGCATAACTACCTTTGTCTGACTTGTCGATTTGTGTTCTTCAGCTCCTGAGACTACATGGGTGAGGAGAATCCTCCAGATTGACTGTTAACTATGGATTTGAGACTTGCCAGCCTCCAAAATTTTGTGAAAATTCCTTTGACAATTGTGAGTTCTGTGACATTGCAATGTTGCAGAACCATGAGACTTGAGGGAAGGAAGGAGTGGTAATTGATATCAAAGACTAGGGAGTAGTATAATATATTGGAAAAGTTGGATAATTTGAATATCTTTAACTTCCATCTCATAGGGACCAGCTTCATGCTGATCTTTCTAAAAGAAATCACTCATGCAGTTGATGTCAGAATGGTGGGGCTAACTGTAATGGCCCTGACTCATTGTAATATGTGGTGTTGGGGAGAGGGGAATAAGTGGGAGAATAAGGAACATTGCAGTCCAGCGCATTAAACTGCAGCGCCATACCAGGACTCCTTAGGACAGAGTAAAACTGCTCCACAGGGTTTCTGAGGCTGTCAATCTTGATGTAAACAGAGTGCTTGGTGGGTCAGAAGCACCAACTTTTCAATTAGCAGCCCAACACTTAACACACTGTGCCACCAGGGTGCCTTAGAAAAAGGATATTGGGTAAAAATTAAGGAAACCTGAATAAAGTATGAAATTTAGCTAATAATGATTATGTTGGGTTCATTAACTATGACAAATATGCTATACTAATGGGAGATGTTAATAATAGAACAACCTGGAGTATACAGGAACTTTGTATACTACCTCTGCAATAGTTTAAATCCCAAACTTGCAAAATAAAAATATTCATTTTTAAATACTGCTTATAAAAGAAGCTTTGATAGTGTACTGGTTATGAGTTGGGCTGCTAAGGTCAAGGTTAGTGGTTCAAAACTACCAGCCATTACACTGGAGAAAGATGAGCCTTTCTGTTCCTGTAAAGATTTACAGCCTTGGAAACAATGAACAGGGTTTCGATGAGTTGGAATCGACTCCACTACACACCACCACCCCTCTTTTTCTTATTCTTTTCCATCTTCTCTCTCTCTAATTTTTTCCATGCCTTAATATGCCTCTGAATGGAATTGCCTGGTTGCAGGGGAAGTCAGACAAGTAATGTTGAATAACAAATGGAAATTTTCAGGTTCAGTTTTGAAGCACTGTGATAGTTAAGGTTTTGTGTCAACTTGCCTGGGCCAGGATTCCCAGTGGCTTGTCAGTTGAGATATGGTTATCCCCATGTGAAATCTAATACAGTGCAGTTAACTCTATGGTGATTGGCCATACGCAATTATAGTTAATTTACTGATGATTGGCTTTAAGCAACCAATCAATTGAAAGGATGGTTCCTTGAGGATATGACCTGTTTTCAATCTATTGTACACTCAGGAAAAGCTTGTTTACTTTTTGCTGAGCCTGAATCTTTCATCTGACTTGTTCTCCAACATCTGGTTCTTCGGATTTGAGCCAGTCTGCCTGTCTGCCTGCCAATCTTTGTTCATCTGACCCAGACTTGGGACTCTCCCACCTCTACACTTCCTATATATATATATATATATATATATATATATGTAAAGTTTCACTGGTTTTGCTTCTCTAGAGAACCCAGCCTAAGACAAGCAGCAAGTAGTGGAGGCCTTTGAACTTAGAAACAAGAGAAAATGTGAGGCAGGAGGTGAGGGTACAGCTCTTATGTTGAGGAGAGGGAGCCCTAGTAGCAGAGAAGCCACTGGGAAACTTGGGCAAAGAGATGAAAAGGAAGATGATCATTGTGGTCTAGATAGTAAATTGAAGATCCAGCAATAGCCAATCAGTTCTAATTTGTTCCTTTTTCTTCAAAGGATTAAACTCTAGTTTACCAGAATTTCAGCTGAAATCTATACCACAAAAAAAGTTAAAGGTAGTAGGTGTCTTGAGTTCATACTGGAGGAGAAGGGGTGAGGGGTGCAAACAGGAGAATGGTATGGAAATGGCCTGTTGGATTAAAATGACAGGAATCTCTAGAAGAATTTAGCTACCACCTCCCATCCACCTATATCCAGTAGTTCTTACAACTACAGAGAGGGCGCTGGACATCCTATAGTTATGTGAGAAGAGATGCAATGTGTTCTTGGTATGGTTTTTAAAAAGTAATCAAGAAGGTAAGGGAATTTGGAAGGTCTCTGGGTGGCACAGTTTGTACTCCATCAGGAACTGTTGATGGTTCGAACCAGCGACACCATGGAAGAAAAGACCTGGTGATTTGCTTCCTTATGAGACCGTTCTACTCTTTAACACATAAGAGTGCCATAAATCAGAATTGACTTCAAAATACAAGAAAACAACAAAGGGAATTTGGAAACATTCCAATTAAATATACAAGGATATTTAAGTAAGATTATTTATACCCAAATGACCTAAGACACCAGACACCTATTTAGAATTAAACTCATTGTGAGTCCCAAAGGAAAAAGACTGTTTCCCAGTCCCAGATCCTAGTGTCTCCTGGTTATCCCCGCTTCTCTTTCTAATTTCTATCTATCCTGGCCACAAGTGAGCTCCTGGAACCTATGGGGATACTGGGTCCTCCTGTCCAAGCTCCAGTCACTCTCTGGACTACCACTCTGACCTGGAAACCAGCACTTCATTGGTACAGTCCACTTTAGGAGGGTAGACAATAAAGAGGTCTGCACAGTTAGGTCTGGCAAAGGGATTTCTCAAGATAATTCTAGCAGACATGGAGCACAGTTGAAGAGGGGATTACCCTATGGAAACGGCCTGATTCAAGAACTAGATTAAATCCAAATTAGCTTTTTAAAGATGACCAACCTTCTTTTCCCTGTGATTTTAGAAGTCTTATTATGCGTAAAAGCTTTGAGGAAAACTATACTGAAGATGAAGAAACTCTGGTGATGCAATGGTTAAGTGCTCAACTGATAACTGAAAGTTCAATGGTTTGAGCCCACGAGCAACTCTGCAAGGGAAAAGGCTTAGCCATCTGCTCCTGTAAAGATCACAGTCAAAAAATTCTATGGGGTAGTTCTACTCTATCATATCAGGTTCCCTATGAGTTGTAATCAACTCACCAACACCTAATAACATCAGCATATTAAAATAAAGATAGGAGTCTCTAGGTGGTATAGTTAATGTGCTTAGTCTATAACAAAAAGGTTGGTGGTTCAAGTCCACTCAGAAGACCTCAAAAGAAAAGCCTAGGTGAGTGATAAGAAAAAAGAGACAACTAAGTATATAAAGGAGTCCTGGTATGGTGCTGCAGGATAATGCACTGGACTGTTAAGGTCAGTTTGAACCACAAGGTCAGCAGTTCAAATCCACCAACTATGGGTCAGAACAGACTCAACATTACTTAACAACAAGAAGTATATAAAACTAACTCCTAAATAACCAAAATAAAGTTTGCATAAAGCCTTTTGCTCAGGTATTTCTAGTTGTACCTGAGCACAGGTATCTTCTTGAGGAGCATCTGACTAATAGCCAGAATTTATTGAAGTCTCACAATTTTCTAAGCCCTGCTTTTATGCACATCATTTTATCTAATATTCATTCACAAATACCCAGTGAGGGAAATGCTATTTTAATTCCTAAACAGGGATGAGGAAACACAGGCTTTAAGAAGGTACACAAAATGTCTGGGAATTGAACCCAGGTCAACGGACACCAGAACTCTCACTCCTCATCACTAGGCTTGTACTATCCCAAGACATTCTGGTGAGACTCTAGGATAAACACTGGCACCAGCCATAGAGCAGGAGAAAGAGGAGGAGTTCTGCTCCAGTAAAGATTTATAGCCTTAGAAAACAGAACCGACTGAATCAGAACCGACTCAACAACACTGTATATACTATCTCTAAGCAACAATATCCCAGATGCTTGGTACATGGAGGATAATTTTCTAAACTAGTCTTTTGGGTAAATGTGGTTCTGTTCTCTTGGTTGAGTAATGTGATAAGGGAATCCTTGTTCATTTGTTTGTTTCTTGCAGCTTTCATAGGGATGCATCAAATGTTTCATATTTCTTGATGACATCTCCCTCTGGGCAGCCTAGAGTTCATTGAGAAGGAATCTAGCTTGCACCCTGGGGAGTAACTGTGCAATTGAGTCTAAAGGGCTAATTGGGAGTCCAGGTGTATGACTGACCAGGATGGAACTGTTCTTCCTTCCTCTCTGAAACATCTCTCTGAACCCACAAGAGGCTATGTTCTAAGACAGACAGTTTCCATCATGTTGCTTTGGGCATGACAGGCAATGGCATGTGATGGCAGGAGATGTGAACAGAGAGTCTTTTAGATTTTGCAGGTTTCAACTGAAATACCAGGTCCTCGCTCTGGTTGCAGCAATAGCAGTCTGGAGACTTCTTCTACTCCAGAGTAATCATCTATAGAGGCACATGTCCCTAAGCTAAGGGTGAGGGAGGAGGAGTGGGGGTGAGGGAGGTGAAGTGAAGGCTATGGAGGTGGGGGACGGGTGAGGAAGGTGGGGTGGGGGTGGAACACTTGGTATTTGACTCCAGCAATGAGACATGAGCACACAGGACTGCCCCTTGAAATGAAGACTCCCCCTTCAGGACTCCTAAGAATATTAGGGGAGTAAACCCAGGGGATAAACAGATTTTACTGATAAGCCAAGGATATGCAAATGAGGGGAATTGCTTATATTCCCAATTATAATATGAGACACCAAAATTACATTTTGAAGAGAACAGGACATTTACACTGTTTCAATGAAATCCCAGAATCTTCATGTTAGACATGGGAGATGATTTGAGAGACTGTCTTATTAAAAACACACCCCATACTTTAATCTCGCTGCCAAGAGTTATCCAACCTGTTTCAACAGGTCTGGAGGCGAGGCATTCACTAGTCTTTGAAACACTGCATTTTACTTTGGGAAAGCATTAATAAACTAATCTTTTGGAAATTAAACCTAAGTTCAACTCCTTGTAAAGTTTACCCGAAGTCCTGGTATGGCGCTGTAGGATACACACTGGACTGCAAGGCCAGTTTGAACTGCAATGGTCAATGGTTCAAATTCACCAGCTGCACTGACTTGACGTCATTAAACAACAACATCTAAGTCCACCTAAGGTAGTATAAGTTAAGTCTAACACATCTGCCACAAAGTACCTTTTAAAAAATGTAGACAGCATAACTGAGACTTCTCTTTTCAAAGTTAGCTGTATTTGCATTTATTTACTCTACCTTCCCTTGCAGGCACGAGCCTAGGCCCTTTACTCTCCTGGTTTCTCTCTGTGACCACTTTGCCGTTGTCTCTTTCCCTTACAGGTCAAGGCACCCAAAATTCCATGTCATGCTTTGGGAGTAAAGAGAGAGTGGTTATTATCTCTGCTTTTCTGTTAATGCAGACCAAGAACATACTGACCTTTTCTTGGTGGACACATCAAAATGGGTGTATACTGATATAACTTCTGGCTACATTCCCCAAATCATTTTTGCATGAGGTATTGCTAAACCCTGCATTTGCTTATGTTCTTGTGAGTCTCACATGTCCTCAGGGGCATATTTTAGCAAAAGAAAATTTTTTTAAAAAACCAGAAACATTGTCTTAGAGTAGATTCTGACTCATAGCAACGCTATGGGATGCCCCAGAGTGTTTCCAAGGCTGTAATCTTTACTAAAGCCGACTGCCATTTCTTTTCCTACAGAGCAGCTGGTGAGTTCAAACCTCCAACCTTTCGGTTAGCAGATAAGCACTACACCACTAGTGCTCCTTGTTGTTGTTAAGTGCCATCAAGTCTATTCCAATTCATAGCGACCCTGTGTAGGGTTTTCGAGGAGTGGTTGGTGAGTTTGAATCACCGACTTTGCAGTTCAAACTGACCTTTCGATCCAATTCATTATGCTGCTGCACCACACCGGGATTTTAGGCCTCCTCATCCATCCAATATTAACAAACCTGTGTCTTCAGATCCTAGTGAATCTAATGTGTTCAGTCGCATATTTTATCTTGTCAGAAAGGAATGGCTGAGTATTTTTTAAAGTACTAGAGAAGTGCCAGATTTTGTAATGGTTTCAAAAACTATGCTTTGCCACACAAATATGGAAACAGTAGCAAGGATTATAAGCATTTTTAAACTTTTCACTTAAAATTTAGATCCAACCTGGAACAATCGTTATTATCTCAGTTCTGAAGATATAATGGGTTTTTTAGAAAATGTAGAGTATTTGTGTTAAGCTTAGAGACTAAATTTTGAAAGCATGTAAAGGAATTTGCTACTTTTATCCTCACAAAGCTTAGCTCTTAAAATATAAAACCCTAGCTTGCTTTTTATTCTTTAAGAGTATGAAAAGAGATTAGGATTTAAATAAGTGCTAGTGATGTTTAGGAAATCATATAGGATTTTTTTCCCCAAAATATTCATTTTTGTGCTTTTGGCTACATTTACCTTAGATTAGCACTTAACACCTCAGAAATCAAGAAAGTTCCATTGCTGAGATTATAGTACTTGGACTAGTTTTTTTTTGTTTTGTTTCTATCTTTCTTGTATAAAAAAAGGTATTTGTCAAATTCCTACTAGTATGTGAGTTTCTAGGTTTTTATTCTTCTTTTTGTGTTAAATATATTTGGATGACTTAAAAGAATCTTACAAATAATCCAGCTGAAACTAGTTTATTAGTCCAAAACCACTTACTTCATACTTCATCATTCTTTGGAATTGTATTTAAGTCACATTTGGTCTTCATACAAGTTATCTGTATGAAACCTTATCCAGTATGGAATGCTAGAAAGGGAAGAGGAGAGAACATTTTTGGCTAAATTTGAACTACAAGATCAGTGGTTCAAGCTCACCAGCCTCTCTACAGGGTTGCTATGAGTCAGAAACTACTCAACGGCACTTAACAACAACAACAATCCTTGAAATATTTCCTCTTTCTAATAGGAAAGAAATGTGATGAGTCTTTTTAAATATATTGAATAATAGTATGAAACCATTGATATTATTATAGTCATGCTTTAAAAGACACAGTACAACTGTTTCACTCACCAGAGTACAGATGAATATGGTTAAGTCTGGTGTTGGTCCTTCTCTCTACACTACCCAGTACAGGAACCTTGGTGGAATTTCTGGAGGTGAGCTTTTCAAGATTAGGAGATTTGTGAAAATGTGAGCTGAGAAGTGATGTCCCTTCCATTTTTTCCTCTGTCCTTCTAACAATGGCCTTACCCCAATTGTGAATGGAATGGAAGGTGTGTGTCTCACTCATGGAAGATCACACCCCATTCTACCCAGCCCAATTTTGCTCAGGATAAGGGCTTTTGAGTCCTGTGTACTTCGATTTGGTAGATTGGGAGGTGGAAACACCTCCGTTGGGATAGTGGTTTGTCATTTCTGATAGACATGCAATACACGGTAGGCTGACTGCTTCTAGTGGTAGGGAAGGGAAGGAGAGTCATCAAATAAGGAAAATTAACAAGGCAACTCAGCGGAGCAGCGAACAGGCCTCATTTGAATAGAGACTAGACAATTTTGGGGAGCTGACCTATTGTTACCACTGTGCTCTCCTTATTCAAGCTGAACACAGACTCTACTAACTTATGCCCATGTGGTCTCTCCCCTCTTTTTCTTCTCTCCTCGAGTAGAATCTTTATTTGGTCTGAGGGTAGGAAAAACTTCAAATG
>NW_006408665.1:1556779-1566608 GCF_000296735.1 Chrysochloris asiatica | reverse complement strand
GGACATTGTTTCGTTCTGCTGTACATGGGGTTGCTATGAGTCAGTTCTGACTCAATGGCACCTGACAACAACAATAACCCAGTAACCAAGCTCTTCCCCTAAAGCAGGGGTGAGGAACATCTAACCCATGGACCATATAAGGCTGGAGAAATCATTTGGTCTGACCCTGCCAATTCAACCACAGGCAAGACTCGGAATTCAGTAAATCTAGGAGCTTTTTTCGCAACAATATAAATTTATATTAAGTGAATCATAATAATGTAAATTTTGAGAGACAAGCCAGGATTGTCCATTATGGGATAGATAGAACACATATGAGTGTATGACGGGACAGACACTTATGCTTCTAGTTGCTGCCCATGGTCTGTCTATCTGTGTTGCTGTGACTCAGAGGACAGTCAGTGCCATGCAGGCTGGGCATGTACACATTGCAAAAGTGTTAACTTTTGCAATGATGAGACGAGATGCCATGAGATGATGCCTTGTGATGTTAGTAACCTTGCCTCCAATGATTGAGGACAATGTTGTTGACTTCTTTGTCAACACATATGATAACTCCAATATAATCTTTATTCACACATCCATGATTAACAATTCTCACAAAAACTGAATCTCAGCTGAATATTAAGGAAGTTACAGTACACAGAAAAGACCTCAAGGGTCAATGCTATGAACATTGGATATGTTCCAAATCCAAGATGCAGGATTAGAACAGTGATCAAAGCAAAATAATCGCACCACTGGCAACACCACACACTGGATAGTTATTAAAACTTAAGTATTGCCACATCTTACAAAAGGCAACTACAAAGAAAAGTTGATGTTTGTTACAGTCAATAGAGAAAAGAGACAGAGAGCTAGTTTCAACAGCAAGGACAGGTTTATCAAGACAAACCTGGGAGGGGCTTACTGACCAAGGCCAGAAGCATCTTCCTGTACAGGCTGAGGGTTTTTATTAAGGTCTTGGGAGGGGGTGGAGCTTAGAATGGGCTAGCTGTGAAGGAAATGGGCTTTTGTGAGGTGTTGCCTGGGGGTAGAATTTAGCTCTGGTAGTGTAGTGGTTACGAATCAGGCTGGGAACCGAATGGACAGCAGTTCGAAATTACCAGCTGTTCCGAGGGAGAAAGATGAGGCTTTCTGCCCTTGTAAAGATTTACAGCCTCGGAAACCCTGTATAGAGTCGCTATGAGTCAGAACCGACTCCATGGCACTTAACAACAACAATAACAACTGGCAGAAATGGGAAATTGGAACTTAAGGAAAATAGACATTGAAGAGAGTTAGGGAGGTTGGTCTCAAATAGCTGCACTCAGACTCCCTCACTGATGATTTTTCCAAGAAACAAATGATTATTTTTTTTGATTGAAGTCAAAGGAAAACCTGTGTGCTTAGTTTGTGGCGATGCATTAGCAGTAATGAAAAAAAAAAAAAAAAGGCAATCTGGAGCATCATTACTGCTCAAACCATGCAAAACTCAATGGATTGGGAGGCCAAATACATCTGGATAAAATCAATGCTCTTTAGCAGAGTTTGGAATCACAAGCCACTTTGACTAGGCCTCATTGTGACAGAGACAATGTTATGCAGAGTTATGTAATGAATGAGCTCATTGCAAAGAAGCTGAGGCCTCATGTAGAGGGAGAGTTTGTGAAGGAGTGTATGGTGGCTGCTGCAGTTTTGTTAGCACCAGACAAAGTACAATTGTTTCAGAGTGTTAGTTTGTCTAGGAGAACCATGTCAGATCTGATTACTAACTTAGAACAAAATATTGAAAAAACATTGAAGCATCCGCAGGAGATTTCTAATTTTTTGTAATGAGACAACATACATAACAAATACTGTCAAAGTGGCTGTTTCTGTTCATGGGATAACTGCAAAATTTGACATGGGAGAGGAATTGCTGTTACTGGAAACCATGCATGGCATTACAAGAGGCGAGGACTTGTTTGAGAGACTTGTTTTAGCAATGAAAAAACTTGAACTAACATTTGAAAAGTTAAGTGGCCTTACTACAGATGGAGCTCAACCACGGTTGGTTAGCAAAAAGGGCTTATTGCATTTGTCAAGAAAGAACGGAATTACCTCAATCTTGATCCTAGTGATTTAATTATATGCCACTGTAGCATACACCAGAAAGTCTCTGTGCATAGTTGTTGCAACTCAACAGTGTGATTCACCAGTAGTGTCATGCATAAATTTTGTCAAAAGCAGAGGATTTAACAGCTGCCATTTTAAGGAGTTATTGAATGATTCTGACTCTGAGTATGGCGATATTGTTTATCGCTGTGAGGTATAGTGGCTGAGTCGTGGGAACATGCTCGTGAGATTTTACGAATTGCAGGATGAAGTCAAGCAGATCATGGAGATGAAGGGAAAACCTGTCAGGAAATCCAATGATAGCAAATGTTCATGGTGGACGTTACCAAGTACCACTCAGAGATGAACGCCAAGCTGCAGGGCCCCAAATCAGTTTCTCAGCTCCCTGCTTTCAAACGTAAAATCATTTGAAACCAAATTAAGGCTGTGTGAAGTACAACTCAGGAATCACACAGTGCATTTCCCCATTCTGGAAGGATAAAAGCCTTTTATGACACTTGAATAAGTTGGTGAATGTGCAAAACTAATTGAAGCATTTAATAAAAGATTCAAAGATGTAAAAAGTAAACAAATGGAATTGAATATCTTTGCTACACCATGCAATGTGGAACCAGCTGTTATGCCTGGTAACCTGTAACATGAAATCATTCAGCTGCAAAACAATAACCTCCCACTGCTTTACTTCTATAAACGCTCCATAAGCAATGATGAATTTCCCACTTTTAGGAGACCTGCACTGAAATATGCATCTGTGTTCAGAACAACTTTACTGCCACAAGCAGTTACTTTGAAAACTTACCATCGCAGAAAGTCAACTGCGCTCCAGACTACCAACACAAACCTGAAAAAGCAGTCGCAAGTAGCAACATCATCAATACCAGCTAACATCACATGTCTCACCAAAGGGAAGCAGCTTCAGCCATCACATTAGGGGTGAGTTAATTCAATGTTTGATCAAATATAACAGGGTAATTTTTTTGGGTTTTTTAAGTTTTATTTTTATTTGAGTGACAGTTTACAGGGCAGACCATCAGTTTTACATTCAACAAATCATATACTTTATTTCATTGCAATGATTATAATTCCCTCCATGTACCATCAGTTAACAGTATTTCTTTTCTTTATTCATTTTAGCTCTTTTTTTAAAAAAAACAACAACACTCAGGCATATATAAGAATTTACACCACCAAAGGGCACATTCTGCAAGCCTGTCTCCTGGCTGCCAGCTCTCAGTCCCTCTCTTTCCATGAATCTAGAGTCTTCAGCTGCTCCCTCTCTCCATGTTCCCATCTGTGCCTCCATCTCTGGGGTCGCTGTTTCTCTGGATAAGGTCCCACATTCCGCTGTGCTCTTCTCCCTTGATGGTCCTACGGTCCTCCATTTCTGGACTGTAAGATTAACTACTCCCCTGTTTTTGTTACAAAACGTCTACCTTTACAATGTGACAGTCACAATTAGTCATGATAACAATTATTCACTATTGAATCATAAGAATCTTATTCCCATCTCTTTTTATCAGACCCATCTAGACAAGATGAAAACTACTCAGTGGGGACTCCATCCTCTCCCACACACTCTTAAACTCCCTCTTGAAAACTTGTAAGCCTGTCACTTCATGCCTTTATCGCCCCCTCATTTTAGGTAGCCAATGTCTAAGTTGCCCGTCCCTATCTACCCTGTATACAGAGGGGACAGCATTGTACTTAATGTGAAGACTCTTTCCCTCTCTGTTGGTATTTAGAGCTACTGCCTCCATAGCTATAGATCAAGCTCATCAAATTGTAGCAATTCATCCTCATATCCTTTATCAAAATTGTTGTTGTTGTTGTTGTTTAATCTTCCTCTAGTCTAGTTCTAATTATCAAGCCATCAAGGCTAGGTCAAATGGTTACTATCTGCAAGTTTGGGTGTTCTTGTGCATCTCCTCCCACTTAATATCAGCTGTATGCTTCACTCTCAGCTCTAGCCCTCCGTGGCTATGTCCTTGTCCATGGGCCCAGATGTCCTCAGGGCCTACCACACCCTGGACCAACCAGCCTTTACTCTTTTCTCTCTCATCTCCAGGTCAACGGAGTCCATGGAACATGACCGAACTCTGCCCATTTCTCCATTGATGTCTTTCTCCCTCTTCCACTCACCAGCAAACCAACGTGGTTGTCAGCAAGCTTACATGCCTACTCATGTGTTCCCTTTGAGTTTCAGTCTTAGAGGGGGACTTGATTGTTTGAACAGGCTAAATTTTTAAGTTGTTAATTTTGTGTTATTAAATGATGTTATCAATACCCAAATGGCTCTTGGCAGAAAAAAGTTTCCCCAGTCCTCCCTTAAAGCAAAGAATGTCTTATATTAGCTCTTTTGGAGAGGCCCTCAAGGTACAAGAGAAGAAGTTCAGCAAGTACAGGTTAAGTGGCAAAGGATATAGATTATACATTATTTATCCTTTCAAGTTTTCTATAACCAAATGACTTTAGAAATAAATACAATGGATAAACTGTAATTACTAAAAATCTAAAAATATATGTGTAAGTAGTTCCTTAAGGTTGTATACATAAGTATGATAAGAGAACACCCATAAAAAAAAGATAATATATTTCATTTAAATATGAGAATTTCTTAAAGAAACCATGTTGGCCAAGAATTGTTAATGTTTACCACTATTTTAATTATTGTTAGTGGAATGAAAATGCTTTTTTCAAGGGCATGAAAGTCTATTGTGTGAGTACATTATAATGTATTTATTCATTTTATAATGGCCTTTTGGATTGTTCCCAGATTTAGACTATTACAAATCATGCAGCTATGAAAATCTTAACTAAACTAATTAAGTCAGCAAAGGCCCTAATTCCAAATACGGTCACAGTCTGAGGTTCCAAGTTACGAAAAATGGCATGGAGGCCATGTCTGACTTCCTCTTGCTTCAGAAGGAAGAAGGAGAATCAAACTCAAAATCAGACCAAGGCCGATTTCAATGAAATGAAAGTCAGACATGCCTCTACCTTTCAACCTTCTTCACCCTACTCTGACACCACTGGTCCATGCCATGGCACTCTCTGATTCAAATCTAGGACTGAAAACCCATTGCAATGGCCACACAAAACTCATAGATTATGAGGTTTAGTAGGGAAGTGTGAACAGGGTAAGTTTCAGGATCTGAAACAAGTCAGGATGCAACTGTTTTCCAGTAAGGAATGTCTCTTCTTTGACATACTGTAGGCACTCAATGCTCTTGTCTTTAGCCTCTCAACCATGTGGCCCCTCAGCCTCTGCTCTATTCAGGAAGTATTGAAGAACTGCTTTAATCCATTTGTAAATGTCCGAAGGGCACATTCTGCAGACCAGCCTCCTGCTCATAGGTTTTGCTCAGTTCATGGGATGGGAAGCACTCAGCGCTGTCTCTGTGGCCACCTCTGTTACTGCCACTTTTTCAAGTAGAGATATCATCCTCTACTTATGATTCTTCTTTCTTGATGGTTCTGGGATCATCTATTGCTGCTTCTGAGATGACTCCTTTTAAATCTAGCAGGACAGCAAAACTAACCAATCTAACCATATAGAGTCCTGTACACATTATTTGCATGTTGTTGTTGTCAGGTGTCATCGAGTCAGAACCGACTCATAGCGACCCCATGCATAGCAGAATGAAACAATGTCCGATCCTGGGCCACATAATCCATCTTGACTAAAAGCAGAAACTATCAGAAAGATGTTTACTTGTGCTTTATTGACTTTATTATGCAAAGGAATTGTTGTTGTTGTTAAGTGTCTTCAAGTCAGCTCTGACCCATAGCGACCCTGTCTAGGGTTTCTGAGAAGCAGCTGGTGACCTTGAACCATAGACCTTGAGGTTCAAACTGAGCTTGCCGTCCAGTGCATTGACCCACAGCATCACACCAGGACTCCAAAGGAATTGTAACTGGCTTTAAATAAATTCTTTTATGAATTGATATGTGAGTAGATATTAACAGATAATTTTACTAAGGAGTCCTGGTATGGTGCTGTAGGATAAGCACTATGAGATTAACAGTCGAAATCTACCAGCTGCTCCTTAGAAAACCTATGCAGGGTCCCTATGAGTCAGAACTGACTCGAAGGCATTTAACAACAACAATTTTACTAAAGGATTTTCCTATATACCTAGTATAAAAGTATGGCACCAAGCATTCCTTCCACCGCCCTTGCTACTCAACTAGTATCAATAATTCATTGCAATGGCCACACAGAGCTCAAAGACTATACTCCCAGTTACGGGGTTTATTAGGGAAGCAAACAGGTTACAATTCTGGGTCAGAAATGCTCAGGGTACAGTTGTCCCAGTCAGTTGTTGATAAATGTCTATAAGACAAACCACTCACCATAAGCCTCAGCTGAAGGCTCTAGCTCCAGGGGTCAGAAAGTCTAGCTCACCAACATAAGTACTTGGAGGCACCCCACTCTATAAGTAAGCTTCCTGCCCAAAGTCACTCATCTTTCCTTGCTCCATGGGATGGGAAGTCCACTGCTCTGTCTTGTACTCTGGTCCTTGGTTTTGTTGCTGCTGCTCCTCTTCCATTCCTCTGGTGTCACAGCTTTCTGTCCCTGGGTCAAGGAAGTTCAATGTGAAGAATCTCGGGGTGTCAAGGACACTTTCCACTCCTGGCTCTTGTTTTTTGATGGTAGTGACATTCTCGCTCTGAAGTGACTCATTTTAAATCCATGCTAGAGTTTCAAGATTTGCAAGTACAATTAACTCTGCTAACATCCATAGCTGAAACACATCATCCTATCAGCCCCAGCAGAGAAGATATGTTGTTTGGTGGGAGTAACAGACTATGGCTAGAAGAGACATGAAAAAATTCATGACACTACACCTAATATATTTATTGTTAGGTGCTGTCAAATTGGTTCCAACTCATAGTGACCCTATAGGGTTCCCAAACAGCAATATACTTAGAAGTATAGTAAGAAAGTGTTGTGTGTGTGTCTAAATTCTGAATAGGTGTTGACTCCTATGAAAAGTTACTTTCTGCATGTATTGAAATGTCACAGTATGCCAAAGTACTCTAATATGTTTTTTCATGTTGACTCAACTTTGCATTTCTAGAATAAATTCAAGGTGATTATGAGGTTTTATCTTTATTATGTACAGATGAATTCAACTTGCTAATATTTTTCTTAGGATTTTTATTGTCTTTATGCTAATGAGTAAGGTTGAATTATCTTTTTCTCTTATGTGTTCTTTGATATCTAGGTTATACTAGCTTATTAAAATGATTTAGAAAGAGTTCATTCTTTTTCTGTAATTATCTAGTCCTTGAATTTTTTGTAAAATTTACTTATAAAGTTTTTGGCAGTCTTTGTGATTTATTTTGTGACTTGGCACATATACAATTAAAAGGTTTTTTTCATGTATACTTGATAAGAATGTGTGGTATTTAATTATTGGGTGCAATGTTTTTGTATTGTCTTGTTTTGTTAATTGTCTTGTTCAGATCTTTTATATCATGCTGAATTTTGTCTGCTTGAAGGATCATTTACTGAGAGAGAAGTATTAAAAACTCCTTCTCTGATAGTAGATTAGTTCATTTCCCCTTATATTGCTATTAAATTAAAAAAATATATTTAGTGCAATGCTAATAAGCTCATAAAAGTTTAGAATTTGAATATCTTCTACTTAAATTGAACCTCATTAATATTTAGTGAGGATCTTTATCTTTAGTAATGATTTTTGCCTCAGACTCTATTAAAACTGATATTATTATAATCTCACCAGTTTTATATATTATGAGCATATTTTCCAATGCTTGGAAGTTATTTGTTGTTGTTGTGTGCCATTGCATTCATTCTGATTCATAGTGACCCATAGGGTTTCCTGAGATAAAATATTTAAAGTTGTAGATCTCTAGGTGTTTTCTCCTACAGAGCTAGGTGGGTTCGATCCACCAACCTTTGGTTAGCAGCTGAGCACTTAATCATTGTGTGCTGCTACGTCTTCTTGAAAGTTACAGAACTTTACATTACATTTGTTATTAGTTTAAAAAAATCATTTCTATTTGTTTTCAACAGCTTTGTGGATATACAATTGACATAACAAACAATTTACACATTTAAAGTGTATAGTTCAATGATTTGTCATATATTTACAGAATTGTGCAACCATTAACTGTAATCTAATCTTAGAACATTTTTATCACCCCTAAAAGAAACCTAGTACCTATTAGATATCACTTCCTTCTCTTTTCCCCATCACCCTGCTTTATCTCTATATGTACTAGACATTTCACATAAATTGAATTATATACAATATTTGTGTCTGACTTCTTTCATTTACCATAGTGTCTTCCTATTTTTATTTTTAGGCTGATTCATGTTGCAAGATGTTTCAATATTTCATTCTTTTTTTTTTTAAATCAGTTTTATTAACATAGCATATAATTCACCCATTTAAAATGTACAATTCACTTAACAGCAACAACAAAAATAAAATAAATCATATATTAAAAATTGAACAACTAGGTGGTTTTTAGTCTATTTACATACTTGTGTAACTATTACCATAATCTAATTTTTTAAAATTGTCTTTACCTCAAAAAGACCCCACCCACTAGCAGCCACTTCCCATTTCTCCTGATCCTAGCCCTAGACAACCACTAATTTACTTTCTTTTTCTATGGGCTTATCTAGCCTGGACATTTCATATAAAATGAATTTTCATATAAAGTGTCTTCTGTGACTGGCTTCTTTCAGTTAGCAGAATGTTTTCAAGATTCATCTTTATGTAGCATTGAATGAATATATCACATTTGTCCATTTATCAGTTAATGGATATTTGGGGTATTTTATCATTTTTGACTATTTGGAATAATGCTGCTATAAACATGTGTGTACAAGTTTTTGTGTGGTCATCTAGCAACACTGGGTTTAGCCATTTGAGAAACATCCAGGCTGTTTTCCACAGTGACCACAACATTTTACATTCTTATCTATAATAAATGAAGGTCCAATTTCTCCACATCCTCAACAACATTTGTTATTGTCTGTCTTTTTGACTATAGCCGTGCTAGTGACTGTGATGTGGTATTTCATGTGGTTTTAATTTACATTTCCCTGATAATTAATGTTGAATACCTTCTCGTTTGTTTACTATCCATCTGTGTATAATTTTTAGAGAAATATCTACTCAAATTCTTTGTCCATTTTTAGCTGGCTTACTTGTCTTTTTATGACTGAGTTGTAAGAATTCTTTAATAATTTTGGATACAGATTCCTTATCAGATATGGGATTTCCAAAAACATATTTTCCAAAGTAGTAATTTTTCAAAAAATAGGAACTTCTCCAAATATCACAAGTACAAAAAGCAAGAAAATGTTATCTAGCAAAGGAAAACAGAAAATTAAAAGAATATGTAAGAAGCAAGACAAACTATTTCTGTTGTAACAAAAAATGGAAATGTATATAATTTGCCTCTAAAAAATTTTTTTTCCTGAAAGAAAGACCAGCAGGAAAAAACCCGAACAAACAAGATGGCAGATTGGGTAGAAGTGCAATGAGGAGCTCCATCAACAACACTGAATACCAGACCAAGCAGGCTCAGAGGATGGTGCAAGAGCTCTGAATCACATATAAAGGAATATTTAGAAGGTTGGAAGGCTTACAGCTTGAGGAATTTGTAGTAGAAGCAAGAAATTCATTGCTTTCTAATTCAAGATGCTCAGCAGCTCCTGGAGGCACCATCTTGGGAGAAACCAAGCCAG
>NW_006408665.1:1554291-1555429 GCF_000296735.1 Chrysochloris asiatica | reverse complement strand
AATACAATGATGTAATCAAAACATTCCAGGATAAACAGAAGCTAAGGGATTTTGCCAAAGCCAACCCTGCTATGAAAAGCATCTTAAAGGAAGTTCTGTGGAATGAGAACCAACAAGAACAGACAACAATCAGAGAATGATGTGCATGGCAGCATCACCCTGAACTCAATCAACAAAAGGAAGAGTCAAAAACAGAGGATCTGGGAGGTCAGTCTATGATCAAAATAATTACAATGTGAAAGAACATAAACACAGAGGAACAGAGATCCAGGTGGTGGGAAGATCAGGTAGATTACAGGATAAAATAGACTGTCTTAAGTGGAGATAAGAATTAATGGAATATAAGGTAACTACAACAATGGGATTGGGGTGGAGGTCTTAGTTCAAGTGTTGGGGAGGGCAATACAAGAAGGGGGAGGAGGCAGAGGAACAAGATAGACAGGGAAACACTGAGACAGGTTTGCATGTCCTAAGTGGGACAGAGGTAAATAGTGATGCATGCTCAAACTTGGAACAACAGGGCTCTGTGATACAGGGATGTAGACATAGTTTGAAGAAGGAAAATAATACCAAAATACTTGACTGTCTTATGAATATTGGTTTCCCTAGCCTACTACTGTAAAATAGACACTTTAGTGGGATAGAAAGAAATGTTGGGAAACATGATTACAGAAAACTTGTAAGCCTGTCTTCATCCAAAAACTGATTAGGAATACCTAAAAGGGGTTCTAGAATTTGCCCAGTGAAATAGTCCTCTTGCAAAGCCTTTGCAGAGTATAGGACCTTAGGTGGAATCCTGAGTTCCATCCAGAACCTTACAAAGTGGGTCATTCCCACTAGCAAGGACAAGCAGACCAGCCTGGAACAGCTAGAGCAACAGAAGATACATCTTCAAAGAAAGATCATCAGGAAAAAGCCAAAACAAAAAATGTCAGCATGACTGGCTACTGCAAGAATAATCAAGCTATTCACCAGGAAGCCATCAGGGCAAGCAATCAAGTTCCTTCAGGACAAACTCCCCCCTAAGAATGAAGCTCAAAGGGAATACATGAACATGCATGTAAACTTTCTGGCTACCACATTAATCTACTGGTGAGTGGAAGAGGGGGAAAGACAGCAATGAAGAAATGGGCTGAGT
>NW_006408665.1:1532839-1538010 GCF_000296735.1 Chrysochloris asiatica | reverse complement strand
TATCTGACAGTGTTTCTCTGCTCTTCTTAAGGTTTTCAGTGACTAAATATTCGGAAGTAGTTCGTCACTCCTTCTTCCTAGTCTTTGTCTGGAAGCTCATCTGAAACCTGTCCACCATGGGTGACCCTGATGTTATTTAAAATACTGGTGGCATACTTTTCAGAATCACAGCAACTCACAAGCCACCACAGTACCACAAACTGACAGACAAGTGGTGGTTATAGTTAGTAGTCCAGTGCTTATCCTACAGTGCCACAGTTGGGCTCCAGGATTTCCATTCTCCACATTCTTACCAATAGTTGGCCTTATATTTTTCACATCAACACTTGTCCATCTGATGGATGTGGAATGGTATCTCCTTGTGGTTTTAATATGATATTTCTGAAACATTTGAGGTTGTATAAATTCCACATGATTATAAATAAGTGTTCTGGATTTTCTGTTCTTTGCAATGTTATCCATAATTTGCTGTGATCCACACAGTTAGATGCCTTTGCATAGTCAATGAAACACAAGTAAGCATCTTTCTGGTTTCGGTCAAGATCCATCTGACAACCACAATGATATACCTTGTTCCATGACTTCATCTGAATGTCGCTTGAATCTTTGGTATTTCACTTTGATGGCACTCCTGTACCAGTTTTTTGTTGATTTCCAACAAATTTAATGTGTGGCACCATAGGATAAGCACTGGGGCCTTGTTTTTCACCAGTGCTTTCAGTGCAGCTTAGACTTCCTTCAGGATCATTGGTTTTTGTTTTCTTTACATTGAGGTGTAATCCATAAGGAAGGCTATGGTCATTGATCTTCATTAGTATTTTAACTCCACTTCATTTTCAGCAAGCAATGTTGTATCATTTGCATTTGAAGATTGTTAATAAGTCTTTCTCCAACCCTGATGCCACATTTTTCTTCCTATAATTTAGCTTCTTGAATTATTTTGTTCAGCAAAGAGGTTGAATAAGTATGGTGAAAGAATACAACCCTGGTGCACAACTTTCCTAATTTTAAACTATTCAAGACTCCTTTGTTCTATTTGAACAATTGCCTCTTGGTCTATGTATAGGTTCCTCATAAGCACAATTAAGTGTTCTGCAATACTGATTCTCCACAATGTTGTCCATAGCTTGTCATGATCCACAGAATTGAAAGTCTGTGTATAGTCAATAAAGCACAGGTAAACATCTTTCTGGTATTCTCTGCTTTCAGCCAAGATGCATCTGATATCAGCAATGATCTCCCTCTTTCCATGTCCTTGTCTGAGTCCAGCTTGAACCTCTGGACATTCTCTCTGTCAATGTACTGTTGCAGCCATATTTGAATTACCTTCAGCAAAATTTTACCTGCTTGCATTATTAATGATATTGTCCTATGATTGCCACATTCCATTGGGTCACCTCTCTTTAGAATAGGCACAAATATGAATCTCTTCCAATCAGTTGGCCAGGTAGCTGCCTTCCAAATTTCTTGACATAGATGAGTAAGGGCCTCCAGTGCCACATCAGTTTGTTGAAATATTTCAATTTGTATTCCATCAATTCCCAGTGCCTAGCTCTTTTGTCAATTCTTTCAATGCACCTTGAACTTCTTCCTTTAGTATCACTGGCTCTTGATCATATGGTACCTCTTGAAATGGTTGAACATTGATCATTTCTTTTTGGTCCAGTGGCTCTGTGTATTCCTTCAATCTTCTTTTGATGATTTCTGCATCATTCAATCTTTTGTCCGTGGTATTGTTGTTAGGGCTGTGGAGTCGGTTCCAACTCATAGAAACCCTGTATAGGGTTTCTGAGGAGTAGCTGGTGAGCTTGAACATTGTCTGTCTCTATAAACCCTCAGTGCACTGAGGCAACAAGCTTGATTTTTTATATGAAGAATCCTTCCATTTCGGTTAGAATTTTGAGCAACTGCATCCATAAGCAAAGGTCCAGTTCATCAAATTGCTTAGCTACAGTTTTTGTAAACTCCAACTAAATGACTTTTTCTGATGAGTCTGGGTCAGAGAAGATAGGCGAATATGCTGATGAGTTATATGATTCAGCTGTGAGTGATGGTTAATAAGGCTAATTGTGATTGATCAATTTTGTCATCTTGCTGGGTATACAATGAGCCATCTCAGAAGTAGGGTTATGGGGAGGCAATCTTACTACCATCAAAGAAGAAGAGCTAAGAGTAGAGTGGGTCCTTTGGACCCTGAGATCCCTGTGTATTAGGGACAGAAAGCTATGACACCAGAGACGTAACAAAGGAAGGGCAGAGAAGCCACAACAGCAGAAGCATGAGACAGAGAACATTGTCTATGACTACCTGGCCTACAGAGCAAGTAAATTTGAGTGCCTTTGGGTAGGAGGCTCATTTGTGGAGCAGACTTAATTGGGGGAATTAGAGTTGAGCATCTTCAGGCTGAGATTGTGTAGTGTAGTGTAGTGTAGTGTCCTTTGAGAATTTATCAGAAGTACTAAATGAACTTTGTAACATTGCCTGAGCAGGGCAGAGGCCAGGCCAAGGGGCTGAGAGCCAGAAAGAGGCTTGCCTGAAGGCAAGGCAGAGATAAAGTCAAAGCTATCCTTATCAAAGAACTGTATCTTGAGCATTCCTAATTCTGATTTATATCCTGTTAACTATGGTGTCTGAGTTCTATGTGGTCATTGCAATGAATTATTGAACTCAGATGAGAAGCAGAGAGTGCTATGGGAGAGATGGTTTGTTCATTTTTTACAGTGATATTTCCTAGAATGTTTCTTATATAATTTCTCTGACTTTCTTAAATATTAAAGATTTCAAATGGGAAAAGTTCCAATAGTGACTTAAATCTATTGAAGCATAATTTTCAAAAAAAAAAACCAATGACATATCTTAAAAACCAACTGATGTTTTCCAAAGAAGCACAATATTATGATTTCTGGTACAAAATGACTTTTCGTTTGAAATAAAAAGAACTTTAGAGTCATCATTCATGGTTATATTCCATCTAGCAAACTAACATGTCAAGCAGGAACAAGTCTTAACATTGCAAGAGTTTCAATACTAATTAAAATATATTGACTGCTCAGAAAATGAATGAAAGAAGTTGCTCCTGAAAGTTAATCAACATCCTCTTTATGTACAAAGTCCAGGTGGTGGTAAACAGCAAGTCTCCAACTCTTGATTCAAAATGAATGTAGAAACAATGAAATTGAAACCACTATTTGAGCCCTGATGTGGTACTGTAGAATAAATACTGTATTGCTAACCACAAGCCATGCAGTTCAAACCCACCAGACACTCTTGGAAAACCTTATACAGAGCTGCTATGAGTTCGAACCTGTATTGGGTTTCCAAGGAGCAGCTGGTGGATTTAAACCACTAACTTTGAGGTTAGCAATCCAGTGCTTATCTTACAGTGCCACACCAGGATTTCCATAGAAGGGTTGTTGTTGTTTAGTTCTGGGGAGAGGATTCCAACCTATAGCTAACCTGTATAGGATTTGAGGAGCGGCTGGTGAGTTCAAATCACCCACTTTGCAATTCAAACTGACCTTACAGTACAATGTTCGTCTTACAGAGCCATACCAGGACTCTGTAGAAGGGTTGTTGTTGTTGTTAAGTGCTGTCAAGTCAGTTCTGGATCCACAGCAACCTTGAATAGGATTTCCAAGGAACAGCTGGTGTGTTTGAACTGTTGACCTTATAGTTAGCAGTCCAATGCTTATCCTGCAGCACCACACCAAGAGTCCATAGAGTGTTATGAAACCACAGTTAAAGAAATCTTGAAGAATAAATTCACAGTTCTTCAATTTAAAAGCATACTACATAACCACAGCAATTGAAACAGCCTGGAACTGGTATCTGTTGTTGTTGTTTGTTGTTAAGTGCCATTGAGTTGTTTCCAACTCATAGCGATTGTGTCTAGGGTTTCCAAGGAGCAAACAGTGGATTTGAACCACCGACCTCGCAGTTCAAATTGACCTTGTGGTCCAGTGCTATACCACAGGGCCACACCAAGACTTAGGAACTGGCACTGAAATAGGCATATGACCAATAGAACATAATTGAGTCCGGAAATAAAACCATATATCTTCCGTCAACTGATTTTCAACAAGGGTGTTAAATTCATCTAATATAGAAGGCAGAATCTCCTCAATAACTTGTGCTAGCAAATTGGGCCACACTCATGGGCCAGTATGTCCTACTAGAGTGGCTTACATGTTGCTGTGATGCTGGAAGCTATACCAACAGTATTCTAAATACCATCAGGGTGCACTCATGGTGGACAGGTTTCAGCTGAACTTCCAGACTAAGATAGACAAGGAAGAAGGAGAGGCAGACTACTGCTGAATGGTTAGCCACTGGAAAACTTTTGAATAGCAGAACACTGTCAGAATATTGAGTGTTGGAACATGATGAACAGCACCAGTATAATGTCAAATATATATAGTGCCAGAAAATGAGCCCCTCAGTTTGGAAGACATTCTAAATATGACTGGAGAAGAGGTGCCTCCTCAGAGTAGAGTTGACAGTGATGAAATGAATGGAGTAAAGATTTTAGGACCTTCATCTGCTGATGGGGCACAACTCAAAATGAGAAGAAACAGCTGTAACATGAACATGGAATGTTCAAAGTATGAATCTAGGAATATTGGAAACTATCAAAAATGGAATGGAATGCATAAAATTGATATCCTAGGCAGTAGTGAGCTGAAATAGAGTGGTATTGACCATTTTGAATTTGATAATTGTATGGTTTACTATGCCTGGAATGAAAAATTGAAGAGAAATACTGTCAAATTCATAATAAAAAAGAGCATTTCAAGATCTATCTTGAACTATAATGCTGTCTGTGAAAGGATTTATATCCATACATCTACAAGGAAGACTAGACTTCTGATATGGCTCTGTAGGATTAGCAATGGGTTGTGAAAGACAAGGTTGGCAATTCAAACCCATCAGCTGCTCCTTGAAAACCTTATATAGAGTCACTATGAATCGGAATCAATACAAGACGGCTTGAAACAACAACAAGGAAGCCTAATTAATACCATTATCATTCAAATTTAGACACTGACCATTAAAGCCAGTGATGATGAAACTTAACAATCCTACCAACTTCTTCAGTCGGAAATTGATCAAACATTTCATCAAGATTTATTGACAGTTACTTGTGGATGGAATGTAAAGGTTGAAAACAAGGA
>NW_006408665.1:1523120-1531231 GCF_000296735.1 Chrysochloris asiatica | reverse complement strand
TCTTGGTCCATGTACAGATTCCTCATGAGCACAATTAAGTGTTCCGGAATACTCATACAGTATACCATTGTTCTGTTCCAATGACCACATCTTGGTCTATGTAAAGGGTCTTCGTAAGCACAATTAAGTAGTAGGCAATTTCCTTTCTTGTTATCCATAATCACACAAATAACTTTGCATAGTCAATGAATCATAGATAAACATCTTTGGGAGTTCTCTGCTTTCAGCCAAGATCCATGTGGCTTCAGAAATGATATCCCTTGTTTCAAGTCATCTTCTGAATCTGGCTTGAAATTGTGGTATCTCCCTATTGATGTACCTGTTTTTGAATTATCTTGAACAAAATTTTACTTGCTTGTGATAGGAATGATATTGTTCAACAATTTCCTAATTTCCACATTCAGTTAAATCACTTTCTTTGGAATGAGCAAAAATACATATCTATTCCACTTTGTTGGCCAGGCATCTGTCTTCCAAATTTTCTGGTACAGATGAGTGAGTACCTCCAGCACCGCATTGGTTTGTTGAGAAACATCTCAATTGGTATCCCATCCTCTCTTGGAGACTGTTTTTCACCATGCCTTCAGTACAGCTTGGACTTCTTCCTTCAAAACTAATGATTCTTGATCATAGGCTACCTCCTGAAATTGTTGAAAATCAGCCAATTGTTTTTGGTACAGTGACTCTGTATTCCTTTAGTTTTCTTTTGATGCTTCCTGTTCAAATTTGGCCCATAGAATCCTTCAGTATTACAACTCCAGGCTTGAATTTTTTCTTAAGTTCTTCTAGCTTAAGAAATGATGACTATGTTCTTCTGTTTGGGTTTACTGGCTCAATATCTTTGCACATTTCATTATAATGTTTTACTTTGTGTTCTCAAACTGTCCTTTGAAATCGTCAGTTCAGCCCTTTCACTTCATTTCAGCTATTTTCTAGTCACTTGAGCTATTGTATATTCAAGAATAAGTTTCAGAGTGCCTTCTGACATCTATTTTAGTCTTTTCTTTCTTTCCTGTCTTTTAAATGACCTTTTAGTATCATGTATGATGTCCTTGAAGACATCCCACAACTTGTGTGGTCTTCAGTCATTAGAGTTCAATGTATCAAATCTACCCTTGAGATGGTCTCTAAATTCAGGTGAAATATACTCAAAGTATATTTTATAGCTCATATATACTCAAATATAGCTCTCTTTAATTTATTTTAATTTTCTGCAGATTCATTTTGACCTTGCATAAGAGCAAGTAATGTTCTGTTCCATAGTCAGCTCTCCTGGCATTGTTTTGGCTGACGATGAGCTTTTCTGCAGATGTAGTCGATTAGATCCTTGTGTGTTACATCAATTGAAGTCCACATGTATAACTTTTGTTGTTGAAAAAAGGTATTTGCAACAAATAAGTCATTGGTCTTGCAAAATTCTACCATATAATCTCCATCCATTTCTATCATCAAAGCCATATTTTCCAACCGCTAATCCTTCTTCTTTGTTTCCAGCTTTCACATTCTAATCACCAGTAATTATCTATGTATCTTGATTGCATGTTTGATCAGTTTTAGACTGTAGAAATTGGTAAAAATCTTCATTTTCTTCATCTTTGGCATTAGTGATTGGTGCATAAATTTGAATAATAGTTGTGTTAGCTGGTCTTTTTTGTAGGCATATGGATCTTATCCTATCACTAACAGTGTTATACTTCAAGAGAGATCTTGAAATGTTCCTTTTGATGATGAGTATGATACCCTTACTCTCCAATTTGTCCTCCCCACATAGCAGACCATATGATTATCTGCTTCAATATGGCCAATACTAGACCATTTCAACTCACTAATGCCTAAGATATTGATCTTTATGCATTCCATGACATTTTCCATAGTGACCAATTTTCCTAGATTCATATTTTATACCACACATTCTAATTATTAATGGATGTTTACAGTTGTTCTCATTTTGAGGCATGCCCTATCAGCAAATGAAGGTCCTGAAAGCTTTGCATTCATGTCATTAAGGCCCACTCTACTTTGAGGAGGCAGCTCTTCCCAAGTAATATTTTGAGTGTCTTCAAACCCAAGAGGCTCATCATCTGGCACTAAACCAGACAATGTTCTTCTGCTGGTCATAGATTTTTCAGTGACTAACATTTTGAAAGTGGACTGCTCTTCATTCTACCTGGTCCGACTTAGTCTGGAAGTTCCGCTGAGACCTGTGCACCGTATGTGACCCTGCTGTTACTTGAAATGCTGGTGGCATACCAGTATTACAAACTGACAGATGAGTGGTGAGGAATAGCCATAAATAAAATACTATTTAGTCATTAAAAAGGAATCAATTACTGGCACATGCCACAACATGAATGAACCTGGTAATATTGGTTGGTTGGCGAGTACCATTGAGTTCTGACTCATAGTGACCCTGTATAGGGTTTCCGAGGAATGGCTGGTGGTTTTGGACCATTAAACTTGCAGTTAGCAGTCCTGTACTTATCCTACAGTGCCACTTAGTGAAAGAATTCAGACATAAAAGACAACATATTATGATATCATTTATATAGCATGTCTAGAATAGGCAAATCTATTAAGACAGACCAACACCCATCTGTCAATTTGTTGTCCTGTGGTGACTTACATTTTGTTATGATGCTGGACGCTATGACACTGGTATTGCAAATACCAACAGGATTACTGTTTTAGTTACCTAGTGCTACAAGGTCATACAGTATTTCACTGCTATTCATAAGGTTTTCAGAAGCTAATCCCTCAGAAGTGGACCACCTATTCCTTTTTCCTAGTCCTCACAACTGGACCAATAATCAAAAATCCTCACAATGGACCTATCAACAACATCATGATAAACAGAGAAAAGAATGAAGCTGTCAAGGATTTCATTTTACTTGGATCCATGATCAATCAATGCTCATGGAAGTAAATGTCAAGAAATCAAATGATATATTGCATTAGGGAAATCTGCTGCAAAAGACCTCTTTAAAGTGTTAAAGAATAAACATCACTTTGAAGACTAAGGTATGCCTGACTTAAGCCATGGGTATTTTCAATTGCCTCATATGCATGTAGACATAAAATGCATGTAGATGGGTGGTGACTGTATTTGAGATGCAATGGCCAGGAATGGAACCCAGGTCTCCTGCACAGAAAACATAAATTCTACTACCGAAACTACCACTGCAAGTCTATGAGTAACATAACCCACTTCTACACATAATTTCAGATAAAAATAACATAATAATTTCAGGTATAATGTAAAGTAAAAATTAAAGGAAATAATACAGAATACAATATTATGTAATTCAATATATCTATTATAATGCATGAAGATAAAGTACCAGAATGCAAAGTCGGGTTGAACTTTAAGGTCAGCAGTTCAAACCCACCAGCCGCTCTTCCTCAGAAACCCTATACAGGGTTGCTTTGAGGCAGAACTGACTCAATAGCACTTAACAACAACAAAAACATTATAATAGTGTTTCTCAAACTTCCGTTGTGCTTTTGAATGATCTGTGGGTTTTGTCAAAATGTGGATTATGATACAGTGGTTCTAAAAGGGACAAAGGTTCTATAATTCTAACAAGCTCCCAGGTGAAAGTCATGCCATAGTCCTCCAACCACACTCTGAGTAATAGTGAGGCATGAGAAAATATAATGAAGTAGTCAGATCCTTGCAACTGCTTGCGATAAACAGAAATAGATTTAAGAAAAGTAAGAAGATCAGAAGGTATTTCAAGAAATGAAGACATAAAAATGAAGTAGCAGTGGAACAAATATGATTCATGTTTGCAGATGATAAGAGAAAGACATTAAAATGAATGAGGATAATGTGCCAAGACAAATAACATTCTGTCAAAGTGAAGAAAGTAAGAAAGTATGATATTCTGACAAATGAGCAAAATAGTGTTAGTACACGCCATAGGATTGTCAGATTTCCAAAACGACTTTGCAGAATATGTTTCATGCCTCTGCTTTATTTCAGTACAACTATGAATGACACAGAGTCCTAGTATGGCTCTGTGGGCCACAAGGTCAGCAGTTCAAGCTCACCAGCGACTCCTTGGAAATCCTACAAAGGGTCACTATGAGTCGAGAACTGACTTAACAACACTTAACAATGAATGACACAATGTATACTTATGAAATGTCATAATAACAAATAAAATCATTTTAAATGGGGAATTATTAAATACCAATTGTTCACTTTTCAGTTTATTTATTATGAAATTTTAGCATTGCAATCATATGTCTTATAGAAAAGTTATTATAAAGTTAGTAAACTATTCAATTAATTAGAGACAATGTCTTTATTCCATTTGTGTTTCCTCTCCATAACCATCTTCTCTTAAGTTACAGAGCTTTTTGGTAACTTGTTGCAGAAAAACTTCCATTGAAAATATCCATTTATATTTGAAGTGGTTTAGATTGGTGGAGCACTAGAAAACTTCAGCAAAATGAAATAATTATCAGTTGTGTGAGACATTACTACATACTGCAGGTAGTCTAACACCCCTGGACCCTACCCATTAAATGCTGGGAGTATATCCCCCAATCTCTATGAAAGACAAGACATTCCTACACATTTTCAAAACACACTTAAGCTCAGGGTACACTCCCATTGACCATCTCTCAGTAAATCAGGTCAACTAGACTAGACTAGGAGTCCTGGTATGGCACTGTAGGATGAACACTGGACTGCTAACCATAAGGTTGGTAATTCAAACTCGCCAGCTGCTTCTTGGAAACCTTGTATAGAGTCCCTGTGAGTCTGACCCAATTTGATGGCACTTAACAACAACAACAAACTAGACTAAACTCTAGACCTTAAAGATTTAATGCAACTTCCAAATAACTAACTTGAAATCAGATGTTTAATATACCAAGGCATAAGTGCTACAAAACTGTCTAGTAATCCAAAAATTTTATGCAGAAAGCTTAACTGTGGAAACATCTAATGTGTTTACTTGGGAATCTTCATTTAAAAATTTAATATGTTGGAGAGCCAATAAGTTCCAATTTTTTTTTCCTCACTAACTGGAAAGAATGGCAGCTTCTAGTCTTCTTTAACCAAGGATGGGTCTGCTTTACTCTTTTCCTAAGCATAATATATCTGGAACACTGTTTTAATCCACCCTGAGCACAAGGTTTTGTAGGATTTCATATGGCAGATGGGACCATATTCATATCATAATTTGTAACCTTAATTACCCTATTCTGAATGATGTAACTTCAGAAGAACCATCTGTTCAGAAAATAAGTCGATGAACCCTTCAGAGAAAATATATGACAAGGGTATATTAAATAAATGGTGAGCAAAACAACAATGAGACATGCAACAACATATTTGATTAATTTGTTAGGTCTCATTAGACACTATTTTACTGTAGCATTTGTATGAAATTATGTGACATATGTGTATCAGGCTCTATAATTTACAAAGCTACAATCTTGCCAAAAATTGGCAGACTCTAGCTTATTTGTCCATGCTGATGAATTTGATCATGAAATCAAAATTTAGGCTGATTAGTAGCATTTGCAAATGAACTCTTCAAAGCTTTGGTATATTATTATTATTTTTTTTAATATTCTGATAGTACATTCTTAGATTCAAAAGTGCTCTTTTAATACAAATAAAGCCCATGTATTTTTGTAATGTTAGTCAAGATCAAGCTTCAATTTACCTCAAACATTAAAGCAAATTGGCTATATATTTAAATTGCTGCCTGTATTTGTTTTTAAGATATTCACCCACCAGCCACATGCAGCATAAAGACAGGTAGACTGGACAACAAAATATAACAATGATTGCCTCTGGAAGCTGGGATTACAGGCATTCCCAGGTTATAGATATTCGATTTATGAAAAATTCCTAAACCAAATCCACTGCATCTGAGTCGATTTGCCTAATAGCAACATTATAGGACAGGACAGAACTGCCCCCATAGGATTTTCAGCACTGTAAATATTTACAAAGCAGATGGCCACATCTTTCTCCTGCAGAGCAGCTAGTGGGTTTGAACCTTTAACCTTTCAGTTAGCAGCAGAGCACTTGAACCAGTGCACCATCAGGGCTTCTGGACAATATTTATTTGCCCTTTAATTTTATGTACATTTAAAATAATTGGACCTACCCTTCTCCAAACAAATTCTTCATCTCAATCACCTCCACTTGCTCCATGTGCAGTTTTTCAACCAATAAATTTGCACTAAAGTAAAGTGAGAAGTCCTGGTGTGGCACCCTATGATAAGCACTGGACCATAGATCAGTGCATCAAACTCACCAGCCACTCCTCGGAACCCTACACAAGGTTGCTATGAGTCAGAACTGGCTTGACAGCACTTAACAACAACAACAAGGCTAAATGGGAGTCCTGGGGTGACACTGTAGGATAAGCACTGGACTGCAAATTCAGTTTGAACTCCAAGGTCAATGGCTCAAACTCACCAACTGCACCTTGGAAATCCTGTACAGGGTCACTATGAGTCGGAACTGACTCGATGACACTTAACAACAACAAGGCTAAATGAGAAGCCTAAGGACATGGTCCAATTTACCTACAAATTCTTAGAGATACAACTGAGAATGGATCTTGTTGTAACCTTGAGCCTACCTGTATATATAATTGTTATTTTGTTCTTTATATTTTCCTGTGTTTCTAAACTTTTTTCCGATGAAGATGTTTTATCTTTATACGCTGAAAAAAAAAAAAAAGTAAAGAAATATTTAAAAAATCAAATGCATTGCTAGTAGATTGTTGACCCAAGCTTGCTGTATAAATATGTTTTGCTGCATGGGAATATGTTGTTGTTGTTGTTAAGTGCCATCGAGTCGGTTCCGACCCATAGCGACCCTGTACAGGGTTTCCGAGGCTGTAAATCTTTACGGGAGCAGAACGCCTCATCTTTCTCCCGCGGAGCAGCTGGTAGTTTCGAACTGCCGGCCTTAAGGTTCACAGCCCGATTCGTAACCACTACGCTACCAGATGAATATACCACCCTGTAATAAGAAGTACAGAGAAAACAATACATTGGAATGCTTAAAATTGCCAAGTGCGCCAAGTATTACCCAAGAAAAGAAAAGCTTCAAATGTTGAGCAAATAAAATATCTGGCAATAAAAATCACAGTAGAGTCTGTAAACACAAAGGTTTCTGCAAGAATTAGGCTTTTAAACTGATTTCTTTCAAAGGACTTCGTGTCATGGAAACGCTTTAAAACTCTACTTAAAAACCTTGCTTAACTTCACTTAAACTAAATTCCAGATTAAGAGTACAGTTTTTCTCTTTAGAGGTATTTTTTGAAGAATTCTTTTTGAGGTAGTTGTAAAAGTTGGGAGTTGGTGGCCAGTTTAGTCAATGCCTGAGATTCCTGCAGCTCAAGGGGTTTCAGGGGCAGGTGAGTCCACTCTCACCACAATGTTCACAGGTGGGCCAACTTCTCTAAATACACACACTATAATACATAGCAGCAGTTCTCAAAGTGTGATGCTGGGTCATTGGGGGTTCCTTGAGACCTTGTGGGGAGGATGGGATCTATGAGGTCAAAATTACTTGCATAATAAATTTAGTTGCTATCAGTTGATTTTGACTTATGGCAAACCCATATGACAGAGTTGAATCACCCCATAGAGTTTTCTTGGTTGTAATCTTCATCAGAAGGAGTTCTGGTGGTGCTTAAGATAAGCACTGGACTGCTAACCACAAATCATCAGTTCATACCCACCAACCACTCCTCAAGAGAAAGATGAGGCTTTCTGCTCCCACAAAGATTTAAAGTCCCAGAGACTATTAGGGTGGCTATGAGTCTGAACCACTCCATGGTAATGGGTAACCTTTATGAGAACAGATTGCCAGATCTTTTTCCCTTAGAACCCAGTGGTAAGATCCAATAGCCAACTTTTTAGTTAGCAGCCCAGCACTTAACCATCTTGACAGCAGGGCTCGTTACTGTTGTTGTTGTTAAGTGCCATCAAGTCAGTTCTGACTCATGCTGACCCTGAGTCCTACTTTGGCAGTGTAGGATAAGCACTGGACCATAAGGTCAGTTTGAATCACAAGGTCAGTGGTTCTAACTCACCAACTACTCCTTGGAAATCCTATATACAGTAGCTAT
>NW_006408665.1:1520558-1521635 GCF_000296735.1 Chrysochloris asiatica | reverse complement strand
GAATAATTACTATCAGGACTGACTGTGAGGTTTGGAAATTTAAAGGTAGACATTTTGTAGCAAGAAGAGGGGAGTGGTTGACTTTGCAGTCCAGGAGCAGAGAGTACGGGACCATCAAGGGAGACCTGGGACCATCAAGGGAGAAGAGCAGAGTACGGGACCCTACCCAGAGAAGCAGTGATGCCAGACATGGAGGCAGACACGATGACGTGGAGAGATGGAGCGGCTGGGAGCTCTAGACCCAGAGAGAGAGAGGGACTGTGTGCTGATGACAGGGGGACAGGCTTGCAGGGTATACCCTTTGGTTGTTTGGTGATGCATGGAGGAGATTGTAACCATGGCAATGAAATGATAGAATGAATGTAAAGCTAATGTTCTTCCATGTAAACTATCACATAATTCACAATAAAAGATTAAAAAATAAATATTATTTAACAAACAATTGGTTTGTTCTTAATTAGTTATTTTTTTTAATTAATTAAGAGAGTATGACAAGACTTCATCTCACAAACTTTGGATGTGTTATCAGGAGGGACCAGGCCCTGGAGGAGGACAGCAGAGAAGCAGCAAAAAAGAGGAAGACTTTCAATGAGATGAACTGGCACAGTGGTTACAACCAATGGTCTCAAAGCAACAACTGTGAAGGTGATACAGGACTAGGAAATGTTTCATTTTGTTATATGTAGGGTCACTTTGAATGAGATTCAACTTAATGGCACATAACAACAACAAATCTGTGTTGGAAGAAGTACAGCCACAATGTACCTTAGAAGCTAGGATGGCCAGACTTCATCTCTCATACTTCAGAAATATTAACAGGAAGGACCAGTCCCTGGAGAAGGATATCGTGATTGGTAAAGTAGAGGGTCATCAAAAATAAAAAAAGGAAGACCCCCAAAGAGGTGGGTTGACACAGTGGCAGCAATAACAGGCTTAAACATGACAATGATACAAGGATGATGTAGGGCTGGGCAGTGTTTTATTCTGTTATGCATGTTGTTGTTGTCAGGTGCCATCAAGTCGGAACCGACTCATAGCGACCCATGCACAGCAGAAGGAAACAATGTCCGATCCTGG
>NW_006408665.1:1518248-1520458 GCF_000296735.1 Chrysochloris asiatica | reverse complement strand
ATTCTGTTATGCATAGGGTCACTATAAGTTGGAACCAACTCAACTACACTGAACAGCAACAACATCTCTTCAAACCCCTTTTTAAATTGAATTATTTAAAAATAAATCCCAGACATCATATTATTTCACATGTAAATATTCAACATGAATTTTTAATATATTTGGACTTTTAAAAGCATGGACAACCCTGTACAGGGTGTCCGAGGCTATAAATTTTTACAGCAGCAGAAAGCCTCATCTTTCTCCTGGTGAGGGGATCTTAGATTCAAACTGCTGACCTTGAAGTTAGCAGTCCAACTCATAACCCACTACACTACCAGGGCTCCTTTAAAATAACATATGTGATCAAATTATCAGCCATTTCATAGTATCATCTAATACTTAATTCATGGCCATATTGCCCTGGCTGTCTTAAAAATATTTGGTTTGTTTTCCTCAGTATTAAAATAAATTCCATCCAGTGTTTGTTTCTCAAAACTCCTTATATTCATTTGTTTGTTAAAGTATCTAGGTAATATGTAAATGTTAAAATTCCATAATTAAGAAAGTAAAGGAGCCTGAGGAAAAGGCGAGGACACTAATCCTATATTTCATTTCTAAGGATTCAAATTGCTGTTGTTGTGTACTGTGGAGTAAATTCTGACTCATAGCGATCCTTTATAGGGTTTCTGAGTGGTTTTGACCTGCCGAGGTAGCTTAAGAGTCTCTAGTTATAAGCAGACTGGGAAATAAAACGTGGCACTTAACATAAAATAAGGTGGCAAATTACCTTTTCTAAGCACAGTTACTTTGTTTGCTCTCTCCTAAGTGAAAAGGGAAGGAGCTCTGGTAGCGTAGTGGTTACGAATCGGGCTGCGAACCTTAAGGTCAACGGTTCGAAACTACCAGCTGCTCCGCGGGAGAAAGATGACGCTTTCTACTCCCGTAAAGATTTACACCCTCGGAAACCCTGTACAGGGTCGATATGGGTCGGAACCGACTTGATGACACATAACAACAACAAGTGAAAAGGGAGGCTTTGAAAGAATGTTAAGGATCCTCCTGGAGGAAGCCAGCAGGCTACGTCAAACCAATGTCGTCAAACCAATGTCAGAGTACTAATTGCTCTGGAGTCATTTTTGATTCATGGGGACTATATGTGTCAGAGGAGAACTATGCTACATAGGGTTTTCAATGGCTGATTTCTCGCAAGGAGTTTGCCAAGTTGTTAGGTAATACTGAGTTGGTTCTGATTCATAGGACTCCTATGCAAAATAGAATGAAACACTGCCTGGTTTTGTACCATCCTCACAACTGTTTTTATGCTTAAGCCCATGACTGCTGCCTCTGTATCAACCCATTTCATTGGGGGACTTCTTTTTTGCTGACTCTCAACTTTACCAAGCATGATGTCCTTGGGACAGGTTCCTTCTGGAAATATGTCAAAAGTAAGAGAGATGAAGTCTCACCATTCAGGCTTCTAAGGCTGTATTTCTTCCAATACCGATTTGTTAGTTCTTCTGGCAGTCCATGGTACTTTCGCTTTTCCTCTCCAACACCATAATTTAAATGCATCAATTTTTCTATGCTATTAAAATTATTATACACATATGAGGCCATTGAAAACACCATGGCTCGAGTAAAATGCACCTTAGTCCTCAAAATGATATTTTTGCTCTTGAACACTTTTTTGCTCTTGAATCATGTGTAGTAGATTTGCCTAATGCAACATGTCCTTTGATTTCTTGTCTACTGCTTCCATGAGTGTTCATTGTGGACCCAAGCAAAATGAAGTCTTTGACAACTTCCAACTTTTCTCCATTTATCTTTTATTACAAACCATGATGCAATGCATAACAAACCATGATGTAATACATAACCTTATATATGTATCTTTTCAGAGATATGTGATTATGTCTCTTGCATATATACTTAAAAGTAGAATTATTTTACCAAAACCTATGTGCATTTAAAGTATTAGTAGATATTGCCAAATTGCCCTCTATGGATACTGACTGATATGTGAGGATGCTTATTTCCTTACTCCTTTTCCAACACCTTGAGTTATTAAATTTTTCATCTTTATCAATCTGCTAAGAAGGCAATTTTTAAATTATAGTTTTAATTCACTACTTTATTGTTATTTCTTATTTATCTATCTATCTGTTGTTGTAGTTGTTAGGTCCCATCAAGTCAGTACTGACTCATAGTGACATTATGCACAGCAGAAC
>NW_006408665.1:1516093-1517528 GCF_000296735.1 Chrysochloris asiatica | reverse complement strand
TTCATAGAACCCAGCTTCTCGTATTATTTGCTCAGCATACAGGTTGAATAAGTATGGTGAAAGAATACAACCCTGTTGCACACCTTTCCTAATTTTAAACCATTCAGTGTTCCCATGTTCTGTTCGAACAACTGCCTCTTGGCCCATCTACAGATTCCTCATGAGCACAACTAAGTGTTCTGGAATACTCATACTTTGCAATGTTTTCCATAGCTTGTCATGATCCACACAATCAAAAGCCTTTGTGTAGTCAGTAAAGAACAGGTAAACGTCTTTCTGATATTCTCTGCATTCAGCCAAGATTCATCAGACATCAGCAATGATCTCCCTTGTTCCAAGGCCTCTTCTGAATCTGGCTTGAAACTCTGGAAGTTCTCTGTCAATGTATGATTGTAGCCGTTTCTGTATTACCTTTAGCAAAACTTTACTCACATGGGATTTCAAAGAGATTGTCTGAAGATTTCCACATTCCGTTGGGTCACCTCCCTTTGAAATGGGCACAAATAAGGATCTCTTCCAATCAGTCGTCTAGGTAGCTGTCTTCCAGATTTCTTGGCAGAGATGAGTGAGTGCCTCCTGTGCAGCCTCACTTTCTTGAAAGATTTCAATTTTCATTCCATCAATTCCTGGTGGCTTGTTCTTTGGCTATTCCTTCAATGCACCTTGGACTTCCTCCTTCAGTATTATTGGCTCTTGATCATATGTTACCGCTTGAAACAGTTGAACACTGATCATTTCCTTTTGGTACAGTGGCTCTGCATATTCCTTCCATCTTCTTTTGATGCTTTTTGCATCATTCAATAATTTGCCCAGAGAATCCTTCAATAATGAAAGTCGAGCCTTGAATTTTTTCTTCAGCTTCCCCAGCTTGAGAAATGGTGAGCGTGTTCTTCCTTTTTGGTTTTCTGACTCCAAATCTTTGCACATTTTGCATATGAGTAATTGATGGTCTGTTCCATAGTCTGCCCCTGGCCTTGTTTTCACTGATGATATGGAGCTTTTCCTTCGTCTCTTTCAGCAGATGTAGTCAATTTGATTTCTATATATTCCATCTGGTGAAGTCCATGTGTATAGTCATCTCTTATGCTGTCTAAAGAAGGTGTTTAAAATGAACAAATCATTGGTTTTGCAGAATTCTAACGTTCGATCTCCAGCATCATTTCTATCATCAAGGCCTTATTTTCCAACTACTGATCCTTCCTCTTTGCTCCCAACCTTTGCATTTCAATCACCAGTAATGATCAATATGTCTTGGTTACATGTTTGATCAATTTCAGATTGAAGAAGTTGGTAGAATTCTTCTATTTCATCCTCACTGGCTTTAGTGGTTGGTGCATAAATTTGAAAAATAGTGGTATTAACTGGGCTTCCCTGTATGCACATGGATATTATCCTATCACAGACAGCATTGTACCTCATGACTGACCTGGATATG
>NW_006408665.1:1514174-1515438 GCF_000296735.1 Chrysochloris asiatica | reverse complement strand
ATATATTCCTTTATATATTAGGAAACCTAGTATTATAATAAAGAGCTCCTACAAATAGATCAGAAACCATGATAATATACTCCAAACCAAAACTAAAAATGTCTTTTAAACATTAGATACTCAACATTATACATTATAGTGAATTAAAACTATAATTAGAAGTTTTCCTTCTTAGCAGATTAATAAAGATTTAAAAAGTTAATAACTCAAGGTGTTGTCTAGGGCATAAGGAAATAAGCATTCTCATATGTCAGTCTCCATAGAAGGCAATTTGGCAATATCTACTAGTATTTAAATACACATATTCTTTGATCAAATAATTCTACTTGTAGTTATACATGCCAGAGATGTAATCACATATTCTGAAAAGATACATGTAAAAGGTTACATATTGCTCCAACTCCTTTGAGAAAGCAGGTCTTCTCCAGTTGTATTTTGAGCACCTTCCAACCTGTGGGGTCATCTTCTGGCACTGTCTGACAATATTCTGGTGCTACTCATCATTTTTCAGTATGAGTATTTATTGTGAACTGTGTTTTACTATTATTCTATTTAATGTGGACTGTGTTTTACTATTATTCTTAAAGTTTTCAGTACCTAAACATTCAGAAGTAGTCTGCCTCTCCTTCCTACTGTGTCTGGAAGCTCAGCTGAAACCTGTCCCCACGGATATACCTTGGTGGTATTTAAAATATCAGCATCACAACAACACACAAGCCAACACAGTATGACAAACTGACAGACAAGTGATGTTTACCTGTGCTTTACTAACTTTGCAAAGGCTTTCAACTGTGTGTATCTTAACAAGCTATGCACAACATTGTGGATACTGAGTATTCCAGAACACTTAAGTGTGCTCATGAGAACTTGTATGTAAACCAAGAGACGGTCATTCAAACAGAATAAGGGTACACTGAATGGTTTAAAATCAGGAATGTGCATACCAGCGTTGTTCTCTTTCACCATATTTATTCAATCTGTTTGCTCCACAAATAATCTGAGAAGATGGATTATATGAAGAAAAATGTGGCATCAGGATTGGAGGAAGATTCATTAACAACCTGCAATATGCAGATGATACAATCTTGCTTGCTGAAAGTGAAGAGAACTTAAAATACTGATGAATATCATAGACCATAGCCTTTGGTATGGATTTCACCTCGGTGTAAAGGAAACAAAAATCCTCCCCAATTGACCAATACATAACATCATGATAAATGGAGAAGAAACAGAAGTTGTCAAAGACTTAATTTTTTTTTTTTTT
>NW_006408665.1:1500266-1513199 GCF_000296735.1 Chrysochloris asiatica | reverse complement strand
TTCTGTGACTATGTGCTTGTCCATGGGCTCAATTGTCATCAGGTCTCACCACACTTTGGACCAACCAGCCCTTTCTCTCAAAGACTTAATTTTCTTGGATCCATTATCAATACTTATGGAAGCAGCAGTCAAAAAATCAAATGACATATTGCATTAGGCCGATCTGCTGCACAAGACCACTTAAAAGTGTTCAAGAACAAGGATGTTAGTTTGAGGACTAAAGTGCACCTGACCCAAGCCATGGTATTTACATTAGCCTCATATGCATGTGAAAGTGGACAATGAATAAGGAAGACTATCTTAGGCTGGGTTTTCTAGAGAAGCAAAACCAGTGAAGCATATATATGTATGTATATAAAGAGGAGATTATTATAAAGGAAATGGTTTACAATTGTAGAGTCCCAGGTCCCTACTAAGCAAAACTTTCCTGTGGGTCCATTATATTGGGAGCAGTTTAAACCACCAGGGAAGCATCCTTTCAATTGATTGACTACTTATAGCCAATCACCATAAGGTTAACTATGCCAGTATTAGATTTCACCACCATGGGAATAAGCATAGCTCAATTGCTAATACACTGAAAATCCTGGCCTAGTCAGGTTGACACAGAACACTAATTGTTACAAATACCATAGAAGAATTGATGCACTTCAGTTATGGTGTTGTTGAAGAATATTAAAAGTACCATGGCCTACCAGAAAACAACCAAATCTGTGTTGGAAGTACAGCCAGAGGGCACCTTAGAAGCCAGAATGGCAATACTTCGTCTCTAATACTTTGAACATATTATCAGGAGGGACCAGTCCCTATTGAAGAACATCATACTTAGTAAAGTTGAGAGTCAGTAAAATTGAAAAAGACCCCAAATGAGATGGATTGGCTTGGTGGCAGCACCAATGGTCACATGTCTAAAAATTGTGATGATGGCAAAGGTCAGGCAGTGTTTTGTTCTGATGTACAAAGGGTCACTATGAGTCAAAACCAATTCAATGGGATCTAATAACAGTATTATAATATAAGCTACAAGTATTTCTTCACAGTTGTCATTTATATTTGGACTTTGCTTTTGGTAGTTTTTGCCATAAAGATTTTTTTCAATGTAGTTTGATTTACCAGTCTTCTAAGGAGCTCTGGTAGTGTAGTGGTTACAAATTGGGCTGCTAATCTCAAGGTTAGCAGTTCGAAACTACCAACTGTTATGCGGGAGAAAAATGAGGCTTTCTGTTCCTGTAAAGATTTAAAGCCTCAGAAACCCTGTGCAGGGTCACTATGAGTCAGAACCGACTCCACGGCACATAACAACAACAACATGGTTCTTATGATTTATATTGTAAAATACTCTGAGGAGAAAAAGGGTGGTCACCAGCAAGCATACTAGACTGCTTGAGGGTTTCCATTGAGTTTCAGTGTTAGAAGGAGGTTTTCCCTGGTAGGCTGACTTTTCTTGTCTTGATGCCTCCAAGCCGGTCTGCTTTTTTTCTGCCTGTCTTTCTATAAATAAGTATCTTCTGTTATTCAAGCCATTCAGGGTTGGTCTACATGTTTTTTCAAGTGGACATGTCCCACCTCAGAAGGTTCTGGGTGGGGCTCAGAAGTCCATCTAAGGTCTCAGACTCCACAAAGACTTAACAAGCAGTCTATTTCCATGGGCAAATTCTAATTCCCCTTATAGTGAACTATTACATGTAATAAAACCCACTTAGAAGAAATGGACAGACAGTCAGATGAGAAATGGGTTTAAAACACATAGTCTAAAATGGACTGGAATTGGAAAGACAGTTTAGAGTCTGATGAAATTGTCTCAGCCAGAGAACCTGAAGTTAAATGGCAACTGTATTGGAAAGGAATGATAAGAAAATTCCTGTGACATGGACTAAGATAAACCTTAGGAAATTGATTGGTTATAGAAGGTAAAAGGGAAGCAGCAGATGACTCTGAAGATTTTATGTCCAGTGATCCAACTGTCTGTCTTTAGGATGTGATAACATCCTAGATGCCCTGATGGTGCAATGGTTAAGTGCTTGTTTGCTAATCAATAGGCCAGAGGTTCAAATCCAGCAACCACTCCATAGGAGAGAAGACCTGGCGATCTGTAAAGATTACAGTGTAGGGAACCCTAGGGAGTAATTCTACTCTGTCCTATAGGGTTGAAATGAATTGGAATTAATTCTATAGCACACAATAATAACAGAGGTGTCTCAGAAAAAGGGCCTGATAATCTGCTTTTGAAGGAGCTCTGGTAGGGTAGTGGTTATGAGTCAGGCTGCTAATCTCAAGGTCAGCACTTCAAAACTACCAGCAGTTCCATGGGAAAAAGATGAGACTTTCTGTTCCTGTAAAGATTTACAGCCTCACAAACATATACAGGGTCACTGTGAGCCGGAACCAACTCCACGGCACACCACCAATCAACTTCTAGAGTCCTTGTATGGTGCTGCTGGATAATGCACTGGACCACGAGGTCAGTGGTTCAAACTCACCAGCCACTCCTCAGAAACCCTAGACAGGTTGCTATGAGTTGGAACCAACTCAACAGCATTAACAACAACAACAGCTAAACAAAAGGTTGGCAGTTCAAACCCTCCCAGCTGCTCCTTGGAAACACTATATAATGTTGCTATGAGTTGGAATGACTTGATGGCACTTAACAACATCAACAATAACTTATTTCTCAGAAATTAGACACTGAATACCCTATAGCGCACAATTCTACTCTGACACACGCATGAAATAGAATTGACTCACTAGGACCTAGCAGTAGATGCCTTGTAGAACCAGATCTCTGATCCTTCAACATCTTCTCTAGTAGTTTCATATATTTGCTTGTAAATATATTTAAAAATTATTCCAAAGACCCTCAGGAGAGAGAACCAAAAATTCTATGGCTCTCAGTGCTTAAGGAAATATCTATTCTCTTTACACTGTAAGAAGATGACAAGAAATATAACTACGATACTAGGGAGCCAGGTGTGTGGGGAGTTGATCACAGCTAAACACTTAGGAAAGACGAGATAATTTTTCCCTTGGTGTCCCTTTAAATGATGTGTGGGATGTCATTGCTGAAACTGCATCCAACTGCTAGAATTGGACAGAAATTGGCATGGCTATTCAGCAAGGTTTAATCCAATTTAGATTAAATCTAGCAGCTCCTGCAACCTCTTTGATGATTGCTCATCATACTTACCTGTGGGAAAATAAGGCCAATGAAAATATGCATGTAAAGCAGCCAGAAATTTTTCAGAGAAAACACTAGCTACTTTTCAATCCCTTTCTTATTTATGGATGACCTAAGTTTTTGTACAAAACTTTGAGAGATTAGTCAAATGTCCTTTCCAGTACCAGAAAAAAAAAATCTGTGTGATGTAGAGACCACAGAATTTTAAAAGACTTTTTATTTATACTAGAAATCAAATTTTATGTAGCAGTTTTATTAATAATTTTATGCCTTAATAATTTTATTATATATAAAATTATTTAATAATTTTATACCTTTAATAAATTCATGCCTTCTAAATGTCTTGAGTTACTGAAACAAGTAAATAAAGTTTCATTGGAACACAGCCACACAAATTTGATTACAAAGAAAGCAAAATTTTAATTAGCTTGCAGCTTAGTGCTGATTTTTTCTCAGCTTGGGCCATATGTAACTGTCATGGTAATGGCCAGGTGCCATAAAGCATTTCCTAGCATTGCCAAAAACTGCCTGTTCCCAGTGGACTTCCTTAGCTCCATGTCCAAAAAATAAATCTCCAATTGTTACCTCAATTTGACTGTTTTAGACAACTGAATTGTATCTACAGTCAAAATAAAACAACCTACTGTCTTTGGCATACTCCACATTTTGAAGCCCAATAACAAGCTATAGTCAATGATTCAAGGACTTATTTACAGTGTAGATCTGTTAGTTTGTGGTAGCTTGCATGTTGCTATGATACTGGAAACTAGTCTACCAGTATTTCAAGTACTAGCAGAGCTTTCAGACTAAGATAGACTAGGAAAAAGGACCTGACAATCTACTTCTAAAATAGATCAGCCAATGAAAATATGAATAGTAGCAGAGCACTGTCTGATACAGTACCAGAAGATGATCCCCTCAGGTTGAAAGACATTCAAAATAAGACTGGGGAAGGATCCAACTTAATGATATGGATGTAGTAAAACTTTGGGGGCCTCTATTTGCTGATGTGGCCTGAGTCAAAATGAGAAGAAATAGCTGCAAATATCCACTAATAATCAAAATGTAGACTGTTCCATGGAAACTGGCCCTGTGATTAGAAACAATACCAGAGAAGCATGATAGAATTTTGCAAGACCAACAACAAATTCTTTGCAAATATCATTTTTTCAACAACATAAACAGTGACACATGGGCTTCACTGGATAAAATACCCAGGAATCCAATTGATTACATTTGTGGAACGAGATGATAGAAAAGCTTTTAAAAGTCATGGCAAAGCCAATACCATATGAAAGTTCAAGTTGAAACTGAACATACCATATGAAAGTTCAAGTTGAAACTGAAGAAAATTCGAACAAATTCCTAAAAGACAATGTACAATCTTGAATATATCCCACCTGAATTTAGAAATTATCTCAACAATAGGTTTGACACATTGAACACTGATAACTGAAGGCCAGATGAATTGAGGGATGACATCACAGACATCATACATGAAGAAAGTAAAAGATCATTTAAATATAAGAAACAAAAGACCAATATGGATGTCATAAGACTCCAAAGCTTGCTCTTGAAAAGAAAGAACGTAAAGCAAATGGGAGAAGTAATGAAGCAAAAGAGTAAAACAGAAAATTTCAAAGCGCAGCTTGAGAAGACAAAGACAATGAAATGTGCAAAGAACTGGAGTTAGAAAAACCAAAAGGGAAAACACGCTTAGCATTTCTGAAACTGAAAGAACTCAAGGAAAAATTCAAGCCTTGAGTTCCAAACTTGAAGGATTCTCTGGGAGAAATATTGAATGATGTATGATGCATCAAAAGAAGATAAATAAACAGAGTCATTCTACCAAAAACAAAAAAAAAAAATTGGATGATGACTAATCATTTCAAGAGACAGCATATTATCAAGAATTGTTGGTATTAAAGAAAGAAGTGCAAACTGCATTGAAGGCACTGGGGGGGAGGGGGGAGAAACAAGGCTTCAGGAATTGGTGAAATTCAAATCAAAATGTTTCAACAAACTGATAGAGCAGTGGACATGCTCACTCATCTATGCCAAGAAATTAGGAAGAAAACTACTTGCCCAACTGATTGGAAGACACCTATATTTGTATCCATTCCAAAGAGAGATGATGCAATGGAATACAGAAATCATTTAATAATATCATTAATATTATATTAAGTAAAATTTTGCATATGACAATTCAAAAATGATTGCAACAGTACATAGACAGCTCCAAAAGAGCTCTTGGAACCAGGAATATCATTGCTGACATCAGATGAATCTTGGCTGAAAGCAGACAGTACCAGAAAGATGTTTGTTGTTGTTGTTAAGTGCTGTTGAGTTGGTTCCAACTCATAGTGACCCTGTATAGTGTTTCTAAGGAGTGGCTGGTGAATTTGAAGTGCCGACCTTGTGGTTCAAACCGATCCAGTTTTTGAGCTTTATTGACTATGCAAAGGTATTCAACTATGTGGATCATAACAAACTATGAATAACATTTTGAACAATGAGTATTCTAGAACACTTAACTGTGCTCATTAAGAACCTGCACATAGACCAAGAGACAGTTGTTCAAACAGAACAAGGGATACTGCATAGTTTAAAATTGGAAAAGGCTTGTGATGGGTTGTATCATTTCACCATACTTATTCAATTTGTATGCTGAGCAAATAATCTGGTAAACTGGATTATATGAAGAAGAATGTGGCATCAGGATTACAGGAAGACTCATAAACAACCTGAAGTATGCAGATGATGCAAACTTGCTTGTTCAAAATGAAAAGGACTTGAAATACTGATGAAAATCAAAGACCACAGCCTTCAGTATGGATTGTACCTCAATGTAAACAATAATCTTCACAACTGGACCAATAAACAATATCATGATAAATGGAGAAAAGATTCAAGTTGTCAAAGACTTCATTTGCTTGGATCCACAATCAACACTCATGGATGTAGTAGTCAGAAATCAAAGGATGCATTATGTTAGGCAAATCTGCTGCAAAAGACTCCTTTCAAGTGTTAAAGAACTAAGATTGTCTCACTTCAAGGGCTAAGGTGCTTCTACTGAAGCCATGGTATTTTCAATCACCTCATATTCATGTGAATGTTGGACTATAAATAAGGAAGACTGGAGAAGAATCCATTCATTTGAATTATGGTATTTGAGAAGAATATTAAAGGTACAGTGGACTGCTAAAAAAATAAACAAATCTGTCTTGAAAGAAGTGCAACCTTGGTTGCTCCTTAGAAGAGAGGATCATGAGACTTTGTCCCTCATACTTGGAATATGCTGTCAGAAGGGACCAGTCCCTAGAGAAGGACATCATCTTGGTAAAATAGAGGGTCAGTGAAAAAAAGGTAGAACCCCAGGCGTATGGATTAAGACAGCAGCAGCAGCAATGGGCTCAAACATAATAACGAACGTGAGGATAGTGAATTTCCGGGCAGTGTTTCATTCTGTTGTACACAGGGTCGCTGGAATTTGGAACTGACTCGACAGCATGTAATAGCAACAAGAGTAGATGGTGAGGTGAGAGTTAAATGATAACAGTGAATGAAGTCGAATACAGGAGAAGTTAAGCAAAGATATGCTTACAGAATTCAAGCCTCAGCTTGATCCCATGGAAAGCCCTGGGTTCTGAATTGCACCACAATGATTGTCTCTCCCAGAAGCAAGGGAGCTGAACTGTCTTACACTTTATCAGTTAGTCTTTGGCCATGGACTTCCCATGGAGTGAGGGAGTAGATATAATGTTTCAGCCAGTGTCTCCAGGACCAATTCCATGGGATTAGACTCTTGTCTGCCAAGTGCAAGCCTCCATAAAAGGTCACAACCGTGAAACATTGGCAGTTAATACCCATAGCAGCAGGGATGAATACACAGCCTGGCAAAGAAAGGGGATCTAGTGGTACAAAACAGTTAACATACTCAGCTGCTAACAAAAAGGTCTGAAATTTGAACCCATCCAAAAGCGCTCAGAAGAAAGGCCTGGAATCAGTCATTGCAAACCCCATGGAGCTCAGGTCTACTCTGACATACATGAAGTGGTCATGAATTGGAATTGACAGAAACTAGTAATGTAAATCTGGGCAGAGTACCCAACAACATCTGCTCTATCTACATGAGGAAGTGATATGTAACTTAAACACTTAACAATGGGAAAAAGACTGTTATTGTTAAGAGCCATCAAGATGATTCTGACTCATAGCAGCCCTGCATAGGATTTCCGAAGAGCAGCTGGTATGCTTGAACCGCCAAACTTGCAGTCCAACACATGAACCCACAGTGAAATACCAGGACAATCCAAGTAGTTCTAGGATGGAGATACACTTGGCATGGTTGAGGGACAGAAAGAAGGCCAATGTGAGTGGAATGTGGTAAGGAAGACAAGAAGGGGGAGATGGTGCTTGTGAATCTGATAGAGCAGCCTGAGCTAATGCAGTAGCTAATTTTGACGCTGAGTATGGTTTCCAAATGACATTTTGGAGCCTCAAAGCATGTTGATAAAGTAATTTATTTTCTTACATGCTTTATGAGGTTGTTGTGTTAAGTGCCCTGGCAAGTAAGTTCTGACTCATCCGGCCTTGTATATGGTTTCCAAGCAGGTTTCACCTGCTGACCTGGCTGTTAGCAGTCCAGTGCACTACATCAGGAATTACACACAGGAACTACAAAAAGGAATTACCTTTTTTTTTTTATTGCTTTAAAATATATACAACACAACATTTACCTATTCAACGTCACCTATGTTGTTGTTATTAAGTGCCAGCGAGTTGGTTCCAACTCATAACAACCCTCTATAGGGTTTTCGAGGCTTTAAATCTTTTCAGGAGCAGAAACCCTTATCTTTCTCCATAGAGTGGCTGGCAAGCTCAAACCGCGGACCTTGTGATTCACATTCCAGTGCTTATCATATGGAGCCACCATGCTGAACATCACCCATAATCATTTACAAATTTCCCAACACTGCAAACAAAAATTCTCTGCTCCCTAAAGATAATTACTAATTATTAATAGTTGGAGAAATAAATGTTCATATGGGAGTCTGGGTGGCATATGAGCTAAGCATTAAGCTGTTATTGCATGATCAGCAGTTCAAATCTGCCAGTGGATCCACAGTAGAAATATGAGGCTTTCTGACCCTGCAGAGATTTACAGTGTCAGATGAGTTGGGACGAACTCAACAACACACAACAGCAACATTCATCTGGTTTATAGTAGGACACGAGAAATTTGAGTTCATGACACAATTAGAAATGTCATTCTTGCTATCATTAAGAATACACACCCACACATCAACTCACAGTTCATTTCAAATGTATCAGATCTTACATATCACTGTTTTCCTGCTTTCATGGATTTGTATAAGATAACAAAGCAAGTGCAATCTTGACCTGGGTGCCTTATCTCTTCTCTCCTAATTAGGATAATCTTAAATGAGTCATCTCTGAAAGGGAAAACAGATTATTCACATTAAATGGTTTTCTTAAAATACTTCCTACACCACACATTGATTTTTTTCTTCTGCATCATCATCTGTCTTTCCAGGAGAAAATGTTTTGTTACCTCTCTTGGAGGTTAAAATGGATTTCTTTAATAGTGTCTTACTGACCTCATTTATAAAGGAAACTTTATACCAGGTGCAACCAAACACATTTCCTGTGTGGAGCACATCTTGTCTCCATGTGTTCAAGCTTCTATTTATTGTATACTTCATTCATACCAGTGTAAAATTGCATGAGGGAGCCCTTATTCTCCATTCATATGACTTTGATCCCAATCTGGAACTTCTTACCTAGATTTGCTTCCAAACAAGTGTCTTGTTTCTAATCTTGAATCCATCTTTTGAATTGTTGCCAGGTTAATTTTCCTCAAACGCTGTTCTGATCATTGACATAGTGTTCCACAACAATCTGTTCCAATTCCTCATCTGGGGATTTAAAGTTCTCGACACAAGTAAGATTTTGTTTTCTGTCCTTTTTTTTTTTTTTTCCAATTACCCAATAGAAACCTTTTGTGTTCTGTCCAGGATGTTCCTCTCATCATCCAGTAAACAGAGCAGATTTGTTCCTTTGTCTTCATTTAGATTTTGCTTTCCCTGCATGGTGAGAGTCTTCTCCAGTCTTCCCAAGTCTTACCTATCTTTCAAACTACACTCTCCAATAGTCCTCTGACTCCTTTGGCTCACTGAGGCATATCTGTCCTCTGAATAGTAGGACAGGTCAGGACTAGTCACCTCGTCATCACATAGGGGAAATGTACATGCACTGGGCTTGAAAACTCAGAAATAACTATGATCTTTGTCTTCCAATACCAAAATGACAATGAAGCTTCCAAAGCTTAAAAAGAATCCCTACAACTCCCTCCACATACACCCAGAAAGACCAAATAATGAACAAGTTTATAATTTTGTCCAAAGAAACAGTAAAGTTAATGTTTTGAAAGTATGGAGCACCATCTTTTAGAAGTGTTTGTGAATGAATACAAGAAAGAGTGCCTATGTTCAATGAAGACAAAATTCACCAAGATTTCACCAAACAACAGTTTAGCTTAACTAGTAAGAAAGTTGTATTCTTTCATTTATTCAATTTGTATGAGGAGCAAATAATCCAAGAAGCTGGATTATATGAAGAACATGGCATCAGGATTGGAGGAAGACTAACAATCTGTGATACGCAGTTGATACAACTTTGTTGTGTGAAGGACTTAAAATACTTACTGATGAAGATCAAAAATCACAGCTTTCAGTATGGATTGCACCTCAATGTAAAGAGAACAAAAATCCTTACCACTGGATCAGTGAATAATATCATGATGAGTGAAGAAAAGATTGAAGTTGTCAAAGGCTTCATTTTGATTGGATCAACTATCCACACTCATGGAAGTAGCAGTCAAGAAATTACAGGACATATTGCATTAAGCAAATCTGCTGCACAAGACCTCTTTAAATTATTCAAGAGCAAAGATGTCAGTTTGAGGAGTAAGGTGCGTCTGACCAAAGCCATGGTATTTTCAATAGCATCATATACTTGTGAAAGTTGGACAATGAATAAGGAAGACCATAGAAGAACTGATGCATTTGAGTTCAGGTTAGAGAATAGTATCAAAAGTACCATGAACTGCCAGAAGAACACACAAATCAGTGTTGGAAGAAGTACAACCAGAACGCTCCTTAGAAGCCAGGATGGCAAGACTTTGTCTCTTGTGTTTCGAACATATTAGCAGTAGGGACCAGTCCCTGGAGAAGGACATCATACTTGGTAAAGTGGAGGCCAGCAAAAAAGAGGAAGACCCCCAATGAGATGGATTGGCACAGTGGCCTCAGCAATGGGCTCAAGCTTAACAACAATTGTGAGGATGGTGCACGATGGAGCAGTGTTTCATTCTGTTGTACATAAGTCAGAGCTGACTTGATGGCACCAAACAACAGCAACAGTAAGAATGTTTACCTTGGGCATAGTATTCTTTAAGAACTTTCTTTATGGGATCAAATTGACAATAACAACTTGAAAGACTAGATAGGAAACTTAGGGGACACTGAGTTTATGTTAATGGGGGAAGAACAATTTAGAAATAGAGGGTGAGAATGGTAGTACAATTTGAAGAATATAATCAGTGTCATTCAACTGTACATTTAGAAACTGCTGAATTGGTATATATTTGCTATATATATTCTCAACAACAACAGCAAAAGTAAAATAAAATATTATAAAAGAAAACAACTGAAAAAAAGTGAAACAAAACAGTTGAGTCATGGGTTCCCTAAATTTCTGTTAAAAGTGATGGAAACATTTGGAAATGGGTTGTGGTGATATACAATGTGATAACTATAAGTAATATGATGGAATTATATTATGTTGAAAAAGCACATGTTTTGGTGTATATTTTCACCACAATTTTTCAAAATAGCTGGATTAAAAAAAAACCTCACCAAGATTGCAATCTTGTGTATGACTCGTCCTAAAGAAAGGGTAATTTAAAACATCAATCAAATCTAAAATGAGTCCCTTCTTTATAGGTGTTATTGTATTTGAGGAGATAATGATTAGAACATACTTAACACAGTGGCTGACACATGTAAATGTTACCATCTTTTCAAAAGGAAGAAGTGCCTGCTGGCTAAACATGTATGTTCTGTAATCATAATGCCTGGGCTCAATTACTGGTACACACTGTTTGAATTTGGGAAATTTGTTGTTGTTAAGTGCAGTTGAGTTGGTTCCAACTCAAAGCAACCCTGATTAGTGTTTTCAAAAAATAGACTGGTGGGCTTGAACCACTGACCTTATGGTTTACAGTCCAGACTTATCCTATATATCTTCAATATGCTCCATCTTTCTTATGTATTATAATATTGTTGTGAATATTCATTCTATATGTAAAATACTTATATTGACATCTAGATCTCAATAATGCTAGCAAGTTCCAGAATAGTCGATGAGTACAAAAAAAATGTTTTTCAAAAGTGCAGTACACAAAGTTCTTAGCAGCTTTATTTGCAATGGCTAAAAACCTGGAAATATGCCAATGTCTTTTAATGGGTGAATGGATAAAGTGTGGGACATTTATGCAATAGAATACTACTCAGCAATAAAAATGAAAGAACTACTGGTACTGTATTACAAATTGGATAACTTTCTGGGGCTTTATGCTGGATTTAAAAAGCCAGTCTCTGGGTTTAAAAGGCCAGTCTCTGGGACACTTGTACATTGCTGGTGGGACTGTTAAATGATGCAACCATTCTGGAAAACAGTATGACACTTCCTCAAAAAGTTGGAAATAGAAATACTGTATGATACAACAATCCTTCTACTTGGTACAATTTGTTGTTGTTATGTGCCATTGAGTCGGTTCTGACTCATACTAATCCTGTATAGGGTTTTTGAGGAGCAGGTAGTGAGTTTGAACCACAGACCTTGAGGTTCAAATTGACCTTTCAGTCTAGTGCTTATCCTGCAGCACCACACAAGGACTCCTTGGTACATACCCACAAGAAACAAGAGCCATAATATAAGTATCAATGTTCATCACATGCTCTATTCACAATAGCAAAAAGATGGAGACAGACTAAATGCCCACCAATTAAAGAATGGACAAACAAACTTTGATATATACACACAATTACATACTAGGCAATGGTGAAGAATAACAATGCGTCTGGGAAACACCTCATAACATGGATGAACATGGAAGATATTATGCTGATTGAAATTAGTCAACCACAAAAGGACAAATATATGAAACCACTATTTTTAAAACTCAAGAAAATGTTTTCATAGTAAAAGAAATAATCTTTGATAGCTGCAAGGAGTGAGAGGGAAGAAAGAGTAAATCACTGGCTAGAGGGTGCACACATTTTAACTCAGGTGATGGTAATGGCAATGCACAAAAAGAGGGAGGTTGGCAGAATAGCAATGAAGACAGGTGAAGACACAGAAAGGTATACAAGGGTTAAAGGCGATAGAAGTAAATATTGTTATATGCACAAGCTGGAACAAAAGTGTTCTTCAGGTAAATACATGGAAAGACAAACAGGCTGAGTGGGTATGGGAGGGAGAGTGGGAGTATGTTGTTGTTGTTAGGTGTCATCGAGTCGGTACCAATTCATAGCAACCTTATGCACAACAGAACAAAATATAGCCCAATCCTGGGTCAACCTCACTATTGTTGCCACACTTGAGTCCATCGATACTGCCACCTGACCAATCCATCTAGTTGGGGATCTTCCTCTTTTTCTCTGACCCTCTAC
>NW_006408665.1:1498086-1499136 GCF_000296735.1 Chrysochloris asiatica | reverse complement strand
ATTGTCTGATGATTTCCGCATTCCCTTGGGTCACCTCTCTTAGGAATAGGCACAAATACGGATCTCTTCCAATCAGTTGGCCAGATAGTTGTCTTCTAAATTCCTTGACAGAGATGAGTGAGTGCCTCCTGTGCCGCCTCACTTTCTTGAAAGATTTCCATTTTTATTCCATCAATTCCTAGTGCCTTGTTTTTTGCCAATTCCTTCCATTCACCTTGGACTTCCTCCTTCAGTATCGTTGGCTCTTGATCATATGCTACCTCTTGAAACGGTTGAACATGAATCACTTCCTTTTGGTACAGTGATTCTGTGTATTCCTTCCAGCTTCTCTTGATGCTTTCTGCATCATTCATTAATTTGCCCAGAGAATCTTTCAACAATGAAAGTCGAGGTTTGAATTTTTTCTTCAGTTACCCCAGCTTTAGAAATGCTGAGCGTGTTCTTCCTTTTTGGTTTTCTGATTCCAGATCTTTGCAAATTTTGTTGTAATGTTTGGCTTTATTTTCTCGAGCTGATCTTTGATAGTTTCTGTTCAGCTCTTGGACCTCCTCATTTCTTCCATTAGCTGTAGCAGCTCTATGTGGGAGAGCAAGTTTCAGTGTCTCTTCTGACATCCAATTTGACCTTTTCTTTATTTCTTGTCTTCTTAATGACTTTTTGCTTTCTTCATGTATGATGTCTTGATGTCATCCCACAATTATTCTGGTCTTTGGTCATTAGTGTTTAATGTATCAAATATGTTCTTCAGATGATCTCTAAATTCAGGTGGGATAAATTCAAGGTCATATTTTTGGCTCTTGTGGACTTGTTTTCATTTTCTTCAGCTTCAGTTTGAATTTGCCTATGGGTAATTGATGGTCTGTTCCACAGTCTGCCCATGGCCTTGTTTTCACTGATGATATGGAGCTTTTCCATTGTCTCTTTGCTCAGATGTAGTCAATTTGATTTCTATGTATTCCACCTGGTGAGGTCCATGTGTATTGTCATCTCTTATGCTGTCTAAAGAAGGTATTTGAAATGGACAAATCATTGGTTTTTCAGAATTCTATC
>NW_006408665.1:1491070-1492604 GCF_000296735.1 Chrysochloris asiatica | reverse complement strand
AAAAAAGCTAAAGTGAATAGAAAGAAAAACTGATAATACATGGAAGGGATTATAATCATTGTAATGAAACAAGTTGTGTGATTTGTTAAATGTAAAACTGATGACCTGCCCTGTAAACTTTCCCTCAATCCACAATAAAAACCTCAAAAAAAAAAAGAGTAACAATTGTAAAGATGGTGCAGGACCAGGCAGTGTTTTGTTCTATTGTACACAGGGTCACTATGAGTCGGAACTGACACAACACCACTAACAACAACAATATTTACCTTTGATGCAAACACATTTATGAATGTAGTGGAATATACAGGGACAAAATGATGAAAACTTCTTAGATATTGTCAAACATCTTAAGGCAATGAGTTGCTGGGCCTGGGTGCTTAGGACCATAGTCTCCGGGGACACTATGGTCAATTGACATAATATAATTCACACAGACAATGGTCTACATCTACTTTGGTAAATAGTGTCTGGGATCTGAAAGCTCATCTAAGGTGCAACTATTGGTCTCTTCATGTGCGGAAGAAAGAAGAGTGATGAAAATCAAAGTCAGTTGGAATCAACTAGTCCATGGAACCAATGGAGCAGATGTACATCAATCACCACAACTTTGAGACCAGAAGAACTAGATGGTGCCCGGTTACCACGACCAACTGCTCTGAAAGGGATCACATTAGAAGCTACCATATTGGGAGAAAATGTGGAATAAATCCCAAAGTTATAAAATTACTGGCCTTACTGATCAGAAAGAGGCTAAAGGAAACCAAGACTATGGCCCTGGAACAGCCTTCAGGTCTGGAATGGAACTCACCCTCGTGACCCAATTTTCAGTCAAGTAGGAAGTAGGTATATAGTGGGAACAACAACACTAGTAAAGTATGGTCCATCATTCAAGATCAAAGGGCAACAGTTTCTTAAGGACAAAGTTGAAAAGGAATGGGAAGGAAGGTAAACGGAAATAAGAAGCACAGGGAGGAAGTGAGATAACTGTTGTTGTATCGAGGGAATTGTAATCATTGAGATGAAATGAAGTATATGATTAGTTGAATGTAAATCTGGTTGTCTGTAAACCTTCACTCAATTAGCAATGAAAAGTTAAAAAAAAAAAAAAGCAAGTCTCAGAGGGTTGCATACTAAATTATTCTACTTATATGACATTTATGAAGTGACAAAATTATAATGATGAAAAAGATCAGCAGTGGCATGGGGAAAGGTGAAACTGATTATTAAGGGGTCACACATTGGAGTTCCTTTGTGGTAACTAAACAATTCTTGACTGAGCTGATGTTTGGTTTCACACATGTGATAAAATTTTATAGATCTGCACATATATACACAAACCCAGTGCATGGAAAAATGGATAAAACTGCCTTGGTCAACGTGTGAGTGGAAGTGAGGGAAATCCAGCAAAGAAGACATGGACTAATATTGGTCATGTTCTATAAACACCTGATAACCTAGAGATGAAAGAGAGAAGAGGATAGGCTGGTTGGTTTGAAGTTCAGTGAGACAAGTGAACTCCCAAGCCCAAGGACAC
>NW_006408665.1:1487397-1489735 GCF_000296735.1 Chrysochloris asiatica | reverse complement strand
GCAACAACAGAGATGGAGGCAGACGTGATGTCACAGAGAGACAGAACAGCAGAGAACTACAGGCCCATGGACTGAAAAAGCACTGTGCCTGCGGTCAGGAGGCTAGCTTGCAAAATGTGCCCTTTAGACATTTAAAAAACAAATTTATTTTTAAATGTAGTTTGTGTACATCAAAAGAAAAAAAAAGCTAATAGAGGTAAATACTTTTGACTGATGGTGCACAGAGCCAACTGCAATCATTAAGTGATTTTTTAAAATGTAAAACTGATGATCTGCCCTGTAAACCTTCACTCACACAATTCACTATAAAAGCTTTAAAAAAAAAAAAAAAATTAGCCAATGGGTTGTGTGTGGGGAAGGTGGGAACGGATAAAATAAGTTCTACACCTCTTTACCTGAGTTAATAGTGCTCTACCAAAACCGACTTCCTGATTTGACAATTTACTATGGTTATATAAGATTATATCTTTGGGAGAAAGCTGGGTAAAGGGTACATGGAAATGTTCTGTACTATTCTCATTTCCTAAATTACTTCAAAATTAAAATTAATATTTTTTAAAAAGAAAATGGGTGTGTCTGTGTGTGTGATGAGAGAAAAAGAATAGAAAGTTAGAGAAAAAAAAGGAAAGTCCAATGACTCCTGGTAGAATTCTACTGGACAGAAGACAACACATTTTCTTTCCTGTTCCTTTCTGAGAATCATTGAGAAAAACTTCTATTTCAAAGCCTCAGCTAATTCTTCCTACCGCCTATTGGAGGGACAAGGTATAAATTATATATATATATATATAGAAAAGCATCTCAGACTACCTAAAATGAGGGGGCGATAAAAGCAAAGTGACTGGCTTACAATGTTTCAAGAGGGAGTTTAATTTAAGAGTGTGTAAGGAGCTCTGGTAGTGTAGTGGTTACAAATTGGGCTGCACATCAAACTACCAGCTGTTCCACAGACAAAGATGAAGCTTTCTGCTCCTGTAAAGAGTTACAGCCTCAGAAACCCTATACAGCATCGCTATGAGTCTGAATCAACTCGTCGGCACATAACCACCACCACTTAAGAGTCCCCACTGAATAGGTTTCATAGTGAATAATTGTTATCATGACTAATTGCGACTATCACAATTGTAAAGGTAGAAGTTTTGTCACAAAAACGGAAGAGTAGTTAATTTTACAGTCCAGAATCAAAGACCATAGGACCACTAAGGGAGAAGAGCAAAAGTGGAATGGAGGACCTTATCCAGAGAAGCAACGACACCAGAGATGGAGGCAGAGATGAGGACATGGAGAAAGGGAGAAGCTGAGAACTCTAGATTCATGAGAAGAGAGGAACTAAGAGATAGCCCATGGCCAGGAGGCAGCTTTGCAGAATGTCCCCTTTGATGGTGCAAATTGTTATATATGCCTAAGTGTTTTGTTTTTTTTTTTAAAAAAAAGACCTAAAGTGAAGTGAATAGAGAGAAATGCTATTAACTGATGGTACATGGAGGGGATTATAATCATTGTAACGAAACAAGGTGTATGATTTGTTAATGTAAAACTGAAGATCTGCTCTGTAAACTTTCACTCAATCCATAATAAAGACCTTTAAAAAAAAAAAAAAAGCATCTCAAATAATTTTCTTGGTAGTAAAAAAGTCTGGAGAGTGTAAACTATTTTCTTTATTGTGGCCTAGAATCATCTTTGAAGATTATTTTTGCCTTTCGGGAAATATTTTTCTTCTTTAACTTGGATTTAAGCTGCATTATCTGTGGTAACTATTACACATCCGCCTGTGTGTGTGTGTGTGTGTGTGTGTGTGTGAGAGAGAGAGAGAGAGAGAGAGAGAGAGAGATCTGTCCACAAGTGACAAGAAGTTCATAAAGAAAGTATAAACACACATTTTCTCCTCACACTGCTAGAGCCAGGGGGACTCTCAGGGGACATGGTGTGCCCCAAGCCCTTCTGAGGTATTTTGGGACTGAATAATTCAGGAAATGCCCTGGAGCGAGTTCTGTGGATTGTCCTAAATGAGGAGAAGGGAGATACTAAAGAGACAGTAGGCCTTGTGATTAAGGGTGGGGTTTTTCTAAAGGAAAGGATAAAGAGTGAAGAAAAGACACTCTAATTGTGGCACTGTGGGATAAAACACCAGACCACAAGGTGGGTTTGAACCTCAAGATCAGAGGTTCAAACTCACTAGCCGCTCCTTGGAAATCCTATAGTCGTTATGAGTCTCAGCCAACTAAATGACACTTAACAACAACAGCAACAGCAACAATGAAGGAAAAGGACAAAGCCCAAGCCAGGGAGATGAAGCTGGAACCAGAGCGTGCTATAATATTCCTGAAGGACTTATTTC
>NW_006408665.1:1481953-1485758 GCF_000296735.1 Chrysochloris asiatica | reverse complement strand
CCAAACTCTGTCTCTCATACTTTGGACATATTGTCAGGAGGGAACAATTGCTAGAAAAGGATATCATGCTTGGTAAGATGGAGGGTCAGAGAAAAAGAGGAAGACCCCCAGCAAGATGGATTGGCCAGGTGGCAGCATCGATGGACTCAAGTGTGTCAACAGTAGTGAGGTTGGCCCAAGATCGGACAATGTTTCATTCTGCTGTGCATAAGGTTGCTATGAGTTGGTGCCAACTTGATGGCACCTAACAACAATGAGATAATTAGGGGGTGGGGTCGCTTTTGGATAGGTTACTGTCATCTTGGAGGTTGTGGTGGTGGTGGTTATGTGCTGTGGAGTCGGTTCCGACTCATAAGGACCCTGAACAGGGTTTCTGAGGCTGTAAATCTTTACCACAACAGAAAGCCTTATCTTTCTCCTGCGGAACAGTTGGTGGTTTCGAACTGCTGACCCTGATATTAGCAGCCTGATTCGTAGCCACTACGCTACCAGAGCTTTTGCAGCAGACAAATATTCAGGGTAGGCAGCGGGGTTCCCATGGTAACCAGTAGCAAAGTGAATAAAAGCGACAGGCAAAACTGAGAGCAGAGGGTAGAAGTCAAGAGAGCAGAAAATTAAAGTGAACTACACAAAGGAGTCCTGGTGTGACGCTGTAGGATAAGCACTGGACTGCTAATCACAAGGTCGGCAGTTCAAACACACCGGCCGTTCCACAGAAACCCTATACAGAGTCGCTATGAGTCAGAACCGATTACACGGCAATTAACAAACACACACAAAGCCGAACATGAGATATACTTCTTCCCTCTCAAATATCAGACAGAAGTAACCTTTGAAAAGGAAAATGAGAATACCTAGTCATGCACACACATAGAAACAATATATAGTGATCATTTGAACCGTAAACAGTGTTAGCAGTGTGCTTGGTGGGGAAAAGCATGCTAGGAGAGGACATCGTCTTTATGTATTTATGTGGTTTTAATTATTTTACAATGAAATTGTACTTCTAAGAAATGGGAGAATATAGAACAAAACATCAAATTCTTTTTAAAAGGCCAGACTTACCTGACATAAAAAGACTAGAGGAATCCCCATGATATGCTTTGAACTTGGAACTGAAGCAAATTCTAGAGGTCCCTTTTATCCAAATAATAGATTGGCTTATAAAATCAACAATATCACCAGTGAATACTCAGCTCCCTCAAATAATTAACTATGTGATACCAGTCAACATTTACCCTAAAACAAAGAGGAGAAGGTAAGGGGAGTGGGGGGCAAGGAAGCTAGATTAAAGGAAACAGAACAAACAGAATAGAAATAGTAAGAATGCTGACACATGGGGCTTACTGGTATTTGGAAGTTGCTATTGTTTTTGTGTGCCGTAGGGACCGTTCCAACTCATAGCGACCCTGTATAGAATTTCTGAGGAGCAACTGGTGAGTATGAACTGCAAGCCTTGAAGTTCAAACTGACCTTGAAGTCAAGTGCTTATCCTAAGGCGCCACACCAGGATTTGGAAGTTAGAGGAGAGCTTTCTCACAGGGGGCAGTCAGTGATAAGAATCAAGGATATACATGTTAACATCCAGGGTGCAATAGTACTTGCTTCAAAATCAGATGGCAAATAGGTATGCTAGCTATTCATTTAAGACATAGGTTTCCTGAGAACATATGTTGCTGTTGTTAAGTGTCATTGAATCAGTTCAGACTTACAGTGACCCATTATGGGGTTCCCAAGACACAGCAGGTGGATTTGAACAGCCTACCTTACAGAAGTCCTGGTGTGGCACTACAGGGTAATGCTCTGGACCATAATGTCAGTTTGAACCTCAAGGTTAGCGGTTCAAACCCACCAGCAGCTCCTTTGAAACCCTATATGGGGTCGCTACGGGTTGGAACTGACTTGACAGCACTTAACAATAACAACACCTTGTGGTTAGTTGTTGTTGTTGTTGTTGTTGTTGTTGTTATGTGCCATGGAGTCAGTTTAGTCCAGTGTTTATCTTACAGCACCACTCCAGGAAACCCTATACAGGGTTGCTTTGAGTAGGAACTGACTCAATGGCACTTAACAATAGTATATCTATATATCTATATATGGAACTCTGGTAGCGTAGTGGTTACAAATCAAGCTGCTAACCTGAAGGTTGGCAGTTTGAAACTACCAGCAGTTCCACGGAAGAAAGATGAGGCTTTCTGCTCCAATAAAGATTTGCAGCCTCAGAAACCCTGTGCAGAGTCACTATGATTCTTGCAGCTGCTCTGAGTTGGAACGGATTCAACAGCACTCAACTGAGTGCTTTGGTGTACATCGAAAAAAACAAAACCAGAGGGCTTGGAAACAAATGCTGTTGAATGATGAAGCATCGAGGAGATTGAAATCATTGCAATAAAACGAAATCTGATGCTCTCCCATGTAAACTATAACTCAATTCACAATAAAAACTTATAAAAATAAATAAAAAGGGAACAGTGAAACCAGTGAGGTGGGCACACCTTAGAATAAACTCTAATTTGAGATCAAAGGGACAGCATTTACTCAAGGACAAAGTTCAGAAGGGTTAGGAAAGAAGAAGGAATGGAATCAGAAAACACAGGGAGGAAGTAGGCTAAGTGTTGTTACATTGAGGGGATTGGAATCAATAAAATGAAACAAAATGTGTATAAATTGTTGAATGTAAAACTGATGATCTGCTCTATAAACCTTCACCCAATTCACAATAAAAAGCTTTTGAAATAAATTTTTAAAAATAAGATTTAAAAAGGTAAAAACAAAAAAACACCCAGCATCATTTCAGGGTTATTTTTTGGCCAAAAATGCACAAACTGAATCATAAGACAGCATCAGACAAACCGAAAATGAGAGAAACTCTCACAATTAACTGGCCTGTAAAGGAGCTCTGGTAGTGTAGTGGTTACGAATCGGGCTGAGAACCGCAACCTCAGCAGTTCGAAACTGCCAGCTGCTCCACGGGAGAACGATGAGGCTTTCTGATCCTGTAAAGATTTACAGCCTCGTAAACCCTGTACAGGGTTGCTATGGATCAGAACCGACTCGATGGCACTTAACAACAACATGGCGCTGTAGGATTAGCACTGAACTGCAAACCACAAGGTCAGCAGCTCAAACTCACCAGCTGCTCCTTAGAAACTCTATATAGGGTAGCTATGAGTTAGAATGGACTTGATAGCACTTAATAACAACAGTCTTCAAAAGTATAAAGACCATGAAAGTCAAGAAAAGACTAAGGAACTGTTATAAATTAAAGATACATGCAAATTAATGTAGAATATGATTCGGAACTAATCACTTATTATAAAGGGCACCATTGTCATCTGAGGAATGTGGTAATGAAACATATTTTTGTAAAACTTTTTATTGTGAATTGAATGACGATTTACAGAACATTTCATCAGTCCTACATTCAACAAAAGGAGCTCTGGTAGCATAGTGGTTATGAATCAGGCTGCTAACCTCAAGGTCAGCAGTTCGAAACCACCAGCATTTCCATGGGAGAAAGATGAGGCTTTCTGCTCCGGTAAAGATTTACAGCCTTGGAAATCCTGTGCAGGATCACTATGAATCGGAACCAACTCCACGGTACTTAACAACAACAGCAACATGCAACAAATCATATACTTCGTGTCATTACAGTGATTACATTCTCTTTCATATACCATCAGTTCCCTTTAACTATTTCACTCCTCCCTGTCTTCTATTACCTTCATCTTTCCTGTACCAACCTCTCTTTTGTTGTATATTGTCTTCCCCATCACCCAAAGTAACATGAGTTTATCCTCTACCC
>NW_006408665.1:1450157-1480105 GCF_000296735.1 Chrysochloris asiatica | reverse complement strand
ATGGGCTCAGTCATAGCAATGATTGTGAGGTTGGCCCAGGACCGGGCAGTGTTTTGTTCTGTTGTGTACATGATCACTATGAGTCGGTACCGACTCAATGGCACCTAACAATAAGAACCATTTAATTCAGCATAATGTTCTCCAGGTTCATCAATATGATGGGTGTTTTGAAGATCTATCATTATTCTACAATGTTGCATAGTATTTCATTGTGTGCATGTACCAAAGTTTGTATCCATTCTGCTACTCTCTGCCTCTTGACTGGTACATTTAATCCATTTTTCCCTGTAATTATATCAATAGGCATGAATTGATTGCTGCCATTTTGTGTATGTGTGAGTGTGTGGCTAGTTTCTTTGTTCCACATAAATTTCTATACCAAGTTCACTTTATTTATAGTTTTTCTTCATTGCTGATGTTTAAAAGTTTATTTAAACTTCCTTATTTTCCTCTTTTAAAATTTTTAGTGTAAAGTTGTGATAATTTTCTTTGAGGTTGCCCTGTAATTTATTAACTTTTCCTCACTTAAAACAGTCTGTTTTATCTCAAAATCTATTTGACTTCCTAGCCATTTGAATGTTCTGTATCTCCACTCTTCACTCTTTTTTGCTTTGCAGCTGTCTTCATTATAAATTCATACCTCTAGTTCCCTATTTTCACACTTGTAGGTTTTCTTTGGAGCTCTGGTAGTATAGTGGTTACGAATCAGGCTGCCAACCTCAAGGTCAGCAGTTGGAAACTACCAGCAGTTCCACGGCAGAAAGATGAGACGTTCTGCTCCAGTAAAGATTTACAGCCTTGGAAACCCTGTACAGGGTCACTATGAGTCGGAGCCGACTCCACGGTACTTGACAACAACAACAAGGTTTTCTTTACCTTGTTGTTGTTAAGTGCCATCTAGTTGATATAGGGTTTGCTAAGAGCAGCTGGTGAGTTTTAACTTCTACCCTTGCAGTCGAGTGGTTATCCTTCAGTGCCACACCAAAAACTTTCATATCTGGATTGTGTTCTGGGTAGTGTTGTCATGTATGTTAGTTTCAGGTTGTTCTCTGCTGTTGTTGGTTCTCAATTCAAAGAACACCCTTTAGAATTTTTTGCAAGTTGGTCTGGTTATTACAAATGACAAGTTCCGTTTTTCTAAACATGTCCTAATTTTGCTATTGTATTTGAGGGACAGCTTTGCTGGTTGTATCATTCTTGATTGGCTATTTTTTTCTTTCAGAGTTTTGTATATGTTATCCCATTGGTTCTCTTTTGTAAGTAACTTTTCATTTTCCCCAAGCTGCTCTCAGAATTTTTAATTTGTCTTTATTTTGAAAGGTTTGATTATAATATGTCTTGGTTATTTTCTTTTGGAAGATATCCTGTTTGGAATTAATTCAATTTCTCGAATGGCTATAGTCTCGTCTTTCGAGATGTTAGAAAAGTTTTCCTCCAGCAACTCTTTGACAATTTTCTCTGTGTTTTCTATGGTTTCTTCCTGATCTGAAATTCTAATTATCTGTAAGTTATTCCTCTTCATGGTGTCCCATATAAATCACAGGCTTTCTTCTGAATTTTTCATTCCTTTTTCAGATTGTTCTTCTAGCTTACTCGTATTGAGAGATTTGTCTTCAAGGTCATTAATTCCGGCTTCCACTGATTCAAATCTACTCCTTTGCCTTTTCAATGTATTGTCCATTTTTATGTTTTATGGATTACTATTTGTATGTTTTGCATTATTACAAAATTTGCATTTACTTTATCTGCTTTTCTTGTAATGTTTTCCTAAATTCTTCTAAAGTTTTTCCTGTCTTCTTCTTACTTTCCTTGATACTTCTGTCAAGCTGTTGAAGGTACCTAACTATCAATCTTTTGGATTCTTTCTCAGACATTACCGCTACCATTTTCTTGCTCTGCATCTTGGTCATTTGTTTGAGTCACTCTCTGTTATTTCTTTGTGTGAGCTAAAATTGTCTGTTAACTCTGAGATACTGTGGTATCATTGTATTTGTATTTAATTGATGATTGTATGTTGGTGTGTTCCTAGGCTCTGACCAACTGTCTTCTAGTAGGTGTGATGAGAGAATGGAAACATGTGTGCCGTTTTCTGTTTATTGTTCAGGCAACTCAGTTTTGGGTGCTTTGGGCTGATGTGGCTGATATCTATCATTGATCAGGTGGTTCAGGAGCTGGTATTGGCTCTTGTCCAGTGGATTGAGCTTTTCCATCACCCATGTGAACCTGCACCACCAGGCCACCATCTGTCTGTCTCTCTAAAGCTGCCCACGAAAGTTCAAGATGACTGCACTGCATCTGACTGGCATCCGTTCACCAGTCTCCTTTTACTGTCCCTATTCATCTTCTTCTAGTTGATTTCAATCCACTTCTCTAATCTTTCCACTGAAGTTCAGGATTCCAGGATTGCAATCTGTGTCTGTTTCATTTGGCCTTCCTTATCTTTGTTGTGAGTCCTGGTGTGGCACTGTGGGCTAATGCGTCAGACTGCAAACTCGTTTGCACTGCAAGGTCAGTTGTTCAAGCTCACCAGCTGCTCCTTGGAAACCCTATACAGGGTTGCTATGGGTCAGAATTGACTCGACAGCACTTAACAACAACAACATCTTTGTTGTAGAGGGTCTGTATAGCATGTCTTCTTAGTCTGCCATCTTGCTGGAAGTCAAAGAAACCAGTTTTGATGGTTGTATTGTAATTATTTGGAATCCTTACTCCAATTGAGTTAGGAAAATTGTTCTTTATTCATTGTCTGACGTTCACATGCATATGAGGTTATTGAAAATACCATGGCCTGAGTCAGGTATACCTTAGTCCTCAAATGTATCTCTTTGCTCTTAACACTTCAAAGAGGTCATGTGTTGTAGATTTGCTTAATGCAGCACATCATTTGATGAGTATTGATTGTGTAGATCTTCATAAAATGAAGTTTTTGACAACTTCAGTTGTTTTTCCATCTATCATGATGTTATTCATTGGTCAGTTGTGAGGATTTGGTTGTTGTTGTTGTTTTTTTACATTGAGTTGTATTTTAAGTCCTGTTTACTTCCAGCAGGCAATGTTGTATCATCTGCATATTTCAGGTTATTAATCAGTCTTCCTCCAATCCTGATGCCACATTGATCTTCATATAATCCAGTTTCTCCAATAATTTCCTCAGCATACCGATTAAATAAGTATGGTGAAAGAATACAACCCTAGTTCATACTTTTCCTGATTTTAAACCATTCAATATCTCCTTGTTCTGTTCTAACAACTATTTCTTGGTCTATGTACAGTTTCTTCATGAGCACAATTGAGTGTTCTGGAATACTCAGTTTTACAATGTTATCTGAAGTTTGTCATGATCCGCACAGTTGAAATCCTATACATAGTCAATAAAGCACAAGTAAACATTTTTCTGGTATTCCTTTCTTTCAGCCCAGATCCATGCTAGCAATGATATCCCTAGCTCCACTTAATATTTTGAACCCAGCTTGAATTTCTGGCAGTTCCTTGTTGATGTACTATTGTAACTATGTGGGTAGAACAGTAGAAATTTAAAGTGATTCCTGAAACCAGAAAACTGAAATGATAAGGAGGCCACTAGTTGGTGGTACTTATCAATCTTGGCTAATTTTTAGGACTAGATAGTGTAGCACTGTGGGCTAAGGTGTCAGACTGCAAAGCCGTTTGAACTGCAAGGTCGGTGGTTCAAGCTCACCAGCTGCTCCTTGGAATCAACTTAAGGGCAATTAACAATAAAACAATAGGTCTAGAAAAAAGACTTGGGAGATAAAGAGCTCATCTGAAGACTTTAAGACCCTGATGAGACAATTTTAAGCCACATGTAGCTGTAGTCAGAAATTCTAGTCCAGCCCTTAAAAAAGATTTGAGATACGAATTTTTTCCCCCAATGTTTTATTGTGAATTATGTGATAGTTTACATAGGAGAACATTAGTTTTATCTTCATCCCATCGGATATCATTTCATTGCCATGGTTACAATCCCCTCCATGCATCATCAACAAATTAAAGGGTATATCCTACAAGCCTGCTGCCCCCGCCCTCCCTCCCCCCAGTGGTCAGCACACAGCCCCTCTCCCTCTCTGGGTCTAAAGTCCCCAGCTGCTCCATGAGATATGAATTTTGTGGGTTTTTTCTTAGGGATGGTATTTGAAGCCAAGAGGTAGGTAAAAAATGTTCCTCTTCCCATATCTTGGGACTTTCCATTTCTTGCATTCATTATATTCTTTCTCTAGGAAAAGCTACAATGGAACTAAGTCTGATATGGCTATAACTTAGACAACTTATAACTCAATGCATATGTCTGTGCACAGACCTAAGAACAACAATAATAGGAACTTTATAGTTAATATTTCCAAATGCTATGCTAAGCACTTTACACCTGTTATCTAATAGGATTTTCACAACAGTCATATGAGTTAGGTACCAAGATCCTCACGTTCCAGATGAGGAGACAGACAGAGAGGAATATGACATTGTAATTGTCCTGAAGCCACAGGAAGCAGTGCCACCAAAATGTGACTCCAGGACAGTCTAATTTCAAAGTCTATGCTCTCTGAAGTACTGTTCTGATAGTCCTAAATTTGTTCCTGAAAAAAAAGCCATTATTTTTGTGCTTTAATGTATTCTCCCTCGTTTTTTCTTTCTTTACTTTCACAATTTTTACAAAGTAGATAAAATTTCTCTGTGATTCAGAAAAGTGTTAGATAACAATGAAGGATTGCCAAAAGAGTTCACTTTTTGTTGAGGAAAATTCTTTTTCTTTGAAACCTTGTTGAGGAGGCACTGATTATTTTTACCTATAACATCGATAATGTCAGTCTTTCTAACAAGTAAACAAAACATTTTTCCTGACTTAAAATGAACAAATAAAAGAAGTTATTCCACCTAAATGTTCTCTTTTATTCTTTTGAAGCTTTTTATTGTGAATTGACTGAAGGTTTACAGAGAAGATTATCAGTTTTACATTCAACAAATTATACACTTGGTTTCATCTCAATGATTGCATTCCCCTCCATGCAGCAAGAGTTATCCCAAGTCCTCCCTGCTTTGTTTTATTCTTAAATAATGCAACAGAGACCTCTTCTGGTCAAAAAAATGAATGCCTTTAGAGAACCAACTCAGATAAAGTTGGTAGAGAAAAATCATGAGAAGATAGAATATGAACTAGGTTTCAGAGAAGAGTTGGCATTTGAGTTGGCAAACATAACAGAGGGAGGAGTGCATTCCACACATGGGGACAGATGTGTGCAAAAGCAAAAGTGGTTTCTCTTTTCTGATGATAAGATACATGTATACTCTAAACAATTTGTAAATATACAAAAATTAAAATCTCATTATTCTACCATCCAAGCGTAATCCTATTGATTATGATTCATTCAGCTTCCTGCATTGTTTTCTGATCACTTGCAATTTTTTATCCATAAAATGGTAAGTGTTGGCTTTGTCATTCAGAGTTCTATCAAATTTTCCACATTCTCAAAATAAGGATAATATGTTTTCTGATAGCCTGGTTACTACTGGAAAATCATGTTACCACAAAGGATGAAGTTTCGAGAAGTACTTTTATATTGATCCCCATTTCCAGGGTCTCAGTTAATATACTGGAGTCTTGGTATGCAATGTAGGTTAATGCGCTGGACTGCTAAGTGGTGTTGAACCAGAAGGTCGGCAGTTCAAGCTCACCAGCCAATCCTCAGAAACCCTATATGGAGTTGCTATGGGTTGTAATTGACTCAATGGCACTTAACAGCAACAAGTTAGTATACTGAGATGTACACAGCTTGGAGAGTGTCATCTTGGCTGGATTTCCATCCGGCTTACCTTCTCACCAGACACCCTACACAATCGCTCTTTTGTGTAGATTATATAGTGAGATGATACCTTTTATGGCCATCAGCCATTCACATTAAAGAGAAAGCTAATTAGAAATAGTCAAATATAATAAGCTGTCTTCTCTGAATATGAGGTGATATGTGCATTGGCATTTTTAATTTTGGAATTATGGGATTTAAAAATTACTAAGTAGATATTACTAGGACTAATCCATCTGTGCTAAAACGCACTATAATATTCTGCTTTCTTGTATGGGTCCTGGTGTGGCACTGCGGGATAATGCACTAGACCTCAGGACAGTTTGAAATGGAAGGTTGGCAGTTCAAACCCACCAGACAGTCCTCAGAAACCCTATACAGGATTGCTATGAGTTGGAACTGACTTGACGTCATTTAACAACAACTCTCATGTGAGAAAATTGATGTTTCAAACTAACTCATTGTGGAGGAGGGTGTTCTGAAAAGAGTTAGGCAAAAGTATTGATGTAAATGGTACAACCTTGCTTGCTGAAATAAAGAGGACTTAAAATAGTTACTGATAAAGATCAAAGACCATCGCTTTCAGTATGGGTTTCACCTCAATGTAAAGAAAACAAAAATCTTCACTATTGGACAAATAAATAACATCAAAGACTTCATTTTGCTCTGATCAACCATCAACACTCATGGAAGCAGCAGTCAAGAAATCCAACAACATATTGCATTAGGCAAATCTGCTACACAAGACTTCTTTCAAGTGTTGAAGAGCAAAGATCTCAGATTGAGGAAAAAGGTGCACCTGACCCAAGCCATGGTACTTCCAATAATGTAATATGCATGCGAAAGTTGGACAATGACTAAAGAAAGGCCACAGAAGAACTGATGCATTTGTGTTATGGTTGAAAGAGACTATTAAAAGTACCATGGGCTTCCAAAAGAACAAACCAATCTGTGTTGGAAGAAGTACAGTCAGAATGATCCTTAGAAGCCAGGATGGCCAGACTTCATGTCTCAAACTTTGAACATAGTATCAGGAGGGACTAGTCCCTGGAGGAGGACATCATGGTTGGCAAAGTGTAGGGCCAACGAAAAAGTGGAAGATCCTACAATGAGATGACTTGGCATAGTGGTGGCAGCAATAGATTCAATGGTAGCAACGATTGTTAGGTTGATGCAGGACTGGCAGGGTTTCATTCCGTTGTACATAAAGTGATGATGATTAACAACAACAGCGATTAAACTTAACAAGAGCTGAAAATAACACTGATTAAACTTAAAATAACAATACTGACTCAGATGATACGGAGCTTCACGAATCCCACGGTAGACTCATCATGGCAATGGGTGGCGGCAGAGGCATCCGGAAACGGGAAGACTGGGTGGTGTTCTGGCGTGGCATAGGCCAGGATGATGAGTCTGACATTTGGAATGCTACAACATTGATAAAAGCCTATGATAAAGCTGTGGCTTCATTTAAGCACGCTCTGAAGAATGGTGACATTTGTGAAGCTTCAAGCAAGCCAGAAGACACACCCAAAAGAAAACCTAATTAGAAGAAAAAGAGTCAAAAATAATAATAATAATAATAATGCCACAACTCTATTGAAACAGTGGAAAGTTGGTGATAAATGTTCTGCCATTTGGTCAGAAGATGGCTGCATTTACCCAGCGACCATTGCTTCACTTGATTTTAAGAGAGAAATTTACACTGGATATGGAAATAGAGAGAAGCAAAATGTGTGTGATCTACTTTTACCAGCCCTTGGAGCAGTTAATAATGTAGAGCAGAACACTCAGGAGAATGCTCAAGAGAATGAAAATGAAAGTCAAATTTCACCAGATGAAAGTGAGAACTCCTTCAAGTCTCCTGAAAATAAACCAATGACATCAAGTCTAAAGCTACTCCATGGAGTGGGATCTGGAAACTCAGGCCTAAAATTCAATGGCCCACCACCACCACCCTCCTTCCTATCATGTTGGCTGCCTCCATTTCCTTCTTCTTGTTGTTGTTAGGTACCATCGAGTCGGTACAGACCCATAGTGACCTTACGCACAGCAGAATGAAACATTTAAAGTATTAAGTAGTAGATATTGACAAATTGCCAACTATGGATACTGATATATGAGGATGCTTATTTCCTTATGCCTTTTTCAACACCTTGAGTTATTAACTTTTTCATGTTTATCAATCTGCTAAGAAGGAAATTTTCTAATTGTAGTTTTAATTCACTACTTTATTGTTATTTCTTATCTACCTATCTATCTATTGTTGTTGTTGTTAGGTGTCATCGAGTCAGTACTGACTCATAGCGACATTATGCACAACAGAATGAAACACTGCCCAATCCTCAACCAACCTCACTATTATTGCCACACTTTTGAGTCCATGGATGCTGCCACTTGGCCAATCCATCTCATTGGAGGTCTTTCTTTCTTCCTCTGACCCTCCACCTTACCAAACATGATATCCTTCTCCAGCGATTGGTCCCTCCTGACAATATGTCCAAAGTATGAGAGACGAAGTTTGGCCATCTAGGCCTCTAAGGAGCATTCTGTCCTTCTAGATCACCTACAATCCCTCCTCCCCACCAATTCCCATATGTCCAGATTCTCTTGAGGTTGCCGATGATCTGGGAAGAATGTTAATCTCTTGGTACATGAGTGGCTATCATACTGGCTACTATATGGCTTTCAGACAAAATCAAAAGGAAGGAAAATGTTCCCATTTCAATTGAAGCTCACTTTTTTTTTTTACATGGTTTGTGGAAATCAAATCATTAAAAATGGAAATGTTAAAAAATGTAATGTGACAATAGTATTAATTATGATGCCAAAACTCATAGATGAAAGATTGATTCATACTGTCACTAGAATTTTCATGGTGTCAACATATGATCTCATAAATACTTGCTCGTTGGTTGTGTGTGTTGGGGGTGGGGGGGAAGGAGTTTAATCCAGCCTTTAGCTCTAATTTCCCATTTGCAAGGAATACCGGGGATGAAGCAACAAGTTACATGACACCGAAAAAGAAAGAGTGGGACAAGCCCAGACCATAGAATGTGAAGTTGAAAAGAACTGTCTTCAATTCTTAACAGTAAATTGGTGTCACGAAAAGGGAATAAAAAGAGGTAGTGGTGGTTACCTAGCCTAGATTAAGATAGATTTCAGAGACATCACAGCCAAATATAGTGTAGTAACCTTGATTGGACTGATTATCCTGGGTTGAAAAGCTATAAAAGACATGAGGGGATGGGGAAAAAGACACTGAAGAAATTTTAATATGTAATTCATTCCATCTTCTTTTGATGCTTTCTCCATCATTCAATAATTTGTCGAAAGAGTCCTTCAATAACGAAAGTCAAGGCTTGCATTTTTGTCTTCAGTTCCCCCAGCTTGACAAATGCTAAGCGTGTTCATTCTTTTTGGTTTTCTGACTCCAGATCTTTGCACATTCCCTTGTAATAGTTGACTTTATCTTCTCGAGCTGATCTTTGAAATTTTCTGTTCAGCTCTTGTACCTCCATATTTTTTCCATTTATTTTAGCATCTCTACCCTAGCCTTATTTTGACTGATGATATGGAGCTTTTCCATCATCTCTTTCCCCAGATGTAGTCAATTTGATTTCTACGTATTCTGTCTGGCAAGGTCCATGTATATAGTTGTCTAATGTTGTCTAAAAAAGGTATTTGAATGAACAAATCATTAATTTTGCAGAATTCTATCATGCGATCTCCAGCATCATTTCTATCACCAAGGCCATATTTTCCAACTACTGATCCTTCCTCTGCTCCCAACCTTTGCATTCCAATCCCCAGTAATTATCAACACATCTTGATTGCATGTTTGATCAATTTCAGATTGAAGAAGTTGGTAGAATTCTTTTATTTCATCCTCACTGGTTTTAGTGGTTGTTGCATAAATTTGAATAATAGTGGTATTAACTGGGCTTCCCTGTGATGGTGGCACCTGTAGTCGCATGGATATTATCCTATCACAGACAGCATTGTGCTTCATGACTGATCTGTATATGTTCTTTTTGACAATGAAAGCAACACCATTCCTCTTCAATTTTGTCATTCCAGGCATAGTAAACCACGTGGTTGTCAGATTCAAATTGGCCAATACCAGTCCATTTCAGCTCACTAATGCCTAAGATATCGATGTTCATGCATTCCATTACATTTTTGACAATTTAATAAATTTAAGGTAATTTAACAAATTACAGGGTCGCCTATAATTTACCCTGAATATTATACATCTGCACATCAAAATAAAAAAAGGGGAACATCAGAAAGATTTAGTAAACATTAATATAACAGAAATTAAAATGAAAAGAAAAACCACAAACAAATGAACTCAGTGCAGAAAATTCTAAGGAAAAAAGAAGCCAGTAGCACTGCAAAAAAATTACACAGAAAAATGACAGCAATCAATTATACCTATTCTGGTGTGGCGCTGTGGGTTAATGTGCCAGACTGCAAAGCCGTTTGAACTGCAAGGTTGGTGGTTCAAGCTCACCAGCTGCTCCTTGGAAACCATATACAGGGTCGCTATGGGTCAGAATTGACTTTACGGCACTTGACAACAACATAGCCACACTGAATATAATGATTAAATGCACAGTCAAGAGACAGAGCAGAATGGATAAGAAAATAGGATACTTCAATATGCGTCTAAAGAGATACATCAAAAAGATGGCAACAGCCTGAATATTCATTAACAGAAGAATGGTTAAACAAACTTTGGTACATACACACAATGGAAAGCTATACAACATTGAAGAATAACAATGAATCTGCCAAATACCTCATAAAATGGATGAACCTGGAAAACATTATGCTGAGTGAAATCCATCCATCACTGAAGGACAAATATTGCTGAGATCAATGTTGTAAACAATTAGGAAAAGATTTTCATAATAGAAGAAATACTCTATGATGGCTATGGAGTGAATGGGAAATTATTCATGGGCTAGAGAGTAGACATGTGTTAGCATTGGTGATAAGGCAGGCAATATACAAGAGGAAAGATGAAGGTAACAGGACACAGGGAGAAAAGCAATAAATAGCTACAGTGAAAATAGGTAAATACTGGAATTGCTATCATCATAATGAAGCAAATATATGATTTATTGAATGTAAAATTGATGATTTGCTCTGCAAACCTTCCTGAATTCACAATAAAAAGGGTTTTTTAAATTAAAAATCAATAATAATAATAAGAAGAACACAGAAGCAACACACAGTCATTGTACCAACATCCAAAGGCAGCATATGGTAAAGAACTGATGGTATTAAAGAAGTCCAATCTACACTGAAGATATTGGTGAAAAACAAGGCTCCAGGAAGTGATTAGATAGGTGCAACACTGGAAACACTCATTTGTCTACGTCAAGAAACGTGGAAGATGATTATCTGGCCAACAAACTGGAAGAGATTCATATCTATACCCATTCCAAAGAAAGGTGATTTTTGAACAATATTGAACAATTTTGAACTTATTGAACAATATCATTGATATCACACACAAGTAAAGTTGTGCTGACGTGAACTAAAAACTGATTTCAAGAGTACATCAACAAGGAACTGCCAGATGCAAGCCAGATTCAGGAAAGAACATGGAACAAGGGATTTCATTGCTTGACATCTGCTGGATTTTAGTCCAAAGGAGAGAATTCCGGAAAGATGTATTTCATTGACTATATAAATACATTTGACTGTGTGGATCATAACAAATTATGAATAACATTGAGAAGAATGGGAATTCCAGAACACTTAACTGTGTTCATGCAAAACTTGCACATAGACCAAGAAACAGTTATTTAAACAAAACAATAGCATGTTAGATGGTTTAAGATTAGGAAAGGTGTGTGTCAGGGTTGTATCCTTTCAACATACTTATTCAGATTGTATGCCGAATAAGTTCTGGTGTGGTGCTGTAGGATAAGCACTGTACAGGTCACACTATTGGATTATACAAGGAGCCCTCGTAGCGTATTGGACTAGGCTGCTAACTACAAGTTCAGCAGTTAGAATCTACCAGCTGCCCCTATGGAGAAAGATAGAGATTTCTGCTCCTGTAAACATTTACAGCCTCAAAATCCCTGTATAGGAACACTATGAGTCAGAAGCAACTCCACAGTACACAACCACCAATCATTGAACTATATGAAGAAAAAACGCAGCATTAGAATTGTAGGAAGATTCATCAAACACTTTTGATATACTGATGATGTAACCTTGCTGAAAGTAAAGAGGACTTGAAGCACTCACTGATGATGATGAAAAAATAGTTTTCAGTATATATCACATCTTAACATAAAGGCAAGAAAACACTTCACAACTGGGCCAATATGCAACATCATGATAAATGCAGAAAAGATTTACATTGTCAAGGATTTCAGTTTACTTGGACTACAATCAACACCTATGGAAACAACAGTAAAGAAATCAAATGACATTGCATTGGGCAAATCTGCTGCAAGAGACTTCTTTAAAGTGTTAAAAAGCAAAGATTTTACTTTGGGAACTAAGGTGCCCTGATCCAAGCCATAATGTTTTCAACTGGCTCTTATACATACAAAATCTAGACAATAAATAAAGAAGACCAAAGAAGAATTCATGTCTTTGAATTAATTTTTGTTGGCAAAGAATATTGAATATATCATGGACTGTCAGAAGAATGAACAAATCTGTTTTGAAACAAGTACAATCAGAGTGCTCCCCAAAATTGAAGATGGTGAGGCTTTGACTCCTGTACTTTGGACATGTTGTCAGGAGGGACCAGTCTCCCAGGAGAAGTACATTATGATTGGAAATGTAGAGGAACAGTAAAAAGAGGATGGCTTCAACAAGGTGAATTGATACAAATACATCTGTAACAATGGTCTCAAGCATAACAAAGATTGTGAAAATGGCATAGGCAATGTTTCATTCTAGTGTACATACAGTTTTTATGACTTGATGGCACCTAACTACAAGATTATTACTGAGCCAGAACTAACAAAAGGGTAAATGGATTAGCATCATCTAAAATAAGCAATACATCCAAAAGATTTCATGAGGCAAGAAACAAGCACTGCACATTGCTCAGTTCAAAGCTTCTGTTCAAGATTGTTTTCTATTTATTCCTAGAGATGCAAAAATTTCCTCAAATCAGCTCCTCAACCCCATCATAGAGAACATATGGAATCCTCCCAGTTTTTTCTCAGGCCTTGGACTGAATAGGGGGCTAAAATGACATTATATAAATTATAATTTACAGTTTCTCCTTCCCACCAACCAACTCACAAGCCTTTATTTAGGCCCTATGCAAAGCTGTTTGAACTGTAAGGTTGGCAGTTCAAGCTCACCAGCTGCTCCTCGGAAACCCTATACAGGGTTGCTATGGGTCGGAACCAACTTGACAGCACAACAACAAAAACTCATTAGATGGAGTCCTGGTGGGACGCTGTACTGAACTGTGAACCACAAGTTACATGGTTGAAACCCACCAGCTGCTCTTTGAAAACCCTGTACAGAGTAGCTGTGAGCCGTAATTGACTAGACAACACTGAAGCAGAATTACTCTGATAATTATCCTTCCCTCAGGTATCTATTGCTGAAGCTAAGATGGTAGGTCAAGAATACTGCTACTAGAGGATGGTCTTGAAAGATTATTCTCCCTGTCTTCCAGATTGATGGTTTTCTTTTAATAAAACGTGAACTGGATTTCTCCCCATCTCTGTGATCGACTGCAGTGACAGGTGGCAAATCCTCATTTTGGTTTGGCAACATTTCTGGTAACCATGTTCAGGGGCCTTTTGGACTTCTCCAGTAAGTGGTATTACTAGCAAAGGGACCTGGTCTCCTTTGTGGGTGATACTGCTTGCTTGGAAGACCTGCTCACCACTTGGACAGGTAAGCCCAGAAACAAAGTAACCGAACACCCTAGCAGCCCTGCCAAGATTCTTTTTCTTGGGAGTCTTCAGTCCTGTGTCTCCTGTACTCACTGTCACCTTCATTTTTGCCATCTCCTTGCTTTATTCTGATTGTGCACATAGGGACACCGTAGGCAGGATGTAATTTCCTAAAAGTGTCCATTCTGTTTCTGTTAGTTTCTCTTTCTGGTTCTGTTTCTGTTAAGTAAACCTCTGTATCTGAAAAACTGTCTGACAGGTCTCTGTATGGGTGCCCTCCTATGTCAAAAAAAGGAAATGATGTCCAGTGTACAACCTCGATTATGGGGTGGGGGAATAACCTTTGAATGGAGCCTTACATTATTATACCATTTTACAGCTTGAATGATTCAACCTCATCTGTTTGTAAAATTACTTTGTTTTTGTTTTGTCCTGTATTTATGTTTAAGAAACTGCAAACAACCTGAAATTCCAAGGGTATGTAGGTTATATTGCATATATATACTATAATGCAATAATAAATATGAAAACCATGCAGAGAAAAAATGAATACAGATGACTGTTAGGTGAAAATAGTGAAAACAGAGTTCTCACAAGGCCTATTAGATGAATATTCAAAGAAATGAATGGTTGCTTTCATGTGAAGTATAGCTGTTGATTGTAAAATTTTCTTATGGTTCCTGATTGCACCAGTGGCACCTAGTAGAACAAAGTACAGCCTGACCCAGTGAACCTGCCCTGCCTTAGTCAGTCACTAAGGAAAGCAATTTGGAAGTGATTGCTCCATCCCATACCCAGCAACGGACCCATTTCAGTCAAGGGCTACCTGGAACAGAGGCAGGGCAATACCTCCTCCTTAGATGCCTATAGGATTGAATACGGAAGGGCAAACTGCAGGATATTACTGGGCACACACTCCTTTCTCTACCTCGGACTTGTTATATAGGAGAAACTCAAGCCCTTCCTATTGAGATGACTTTGCCAAATAACAGATTTAATAACCCCTATTTTTGCTTCTCATCACCCTAACTGAGCAGATATTCAGGCTCTGTTGACCATGCTCCTGACCAGTGACAAAAGGAGGCTGGTCTCAGACACGGTACAGGACAAAGCAGCGAGCACCCAGGGAGAACCTGGCTCCCTGGGTCTAACTGAGGCAAATTGGAATATAAATGATGGGGGCTTGCCGCTGCTGCAACACTATAAAAGGTACATTCTTGGAAGTCTAAAGAAGGGAGTGCTTAAACAAAAGAGCTGGAATGTGGTACAGGCAGTTCAGCAGAAGCCAACTGAGGACTCCTTTGAATTCCTCGAATGAATTTACCAGGCTTACCATAAGTACATAAAAGGAGCTCTGGTAGCGTAGTGGTTACGAATCGGGCTGCGAACTGCAAGGTCAGCAGTTCGAAACTACCAGCTACTCCTCAGAAGAAAGATGAGGGTTTCTGCTCCTGTAAAGATTTACAGCCTCGGAAACCCTGTACAGGGTCGCTATGAGTTGGAACTGACTCCACGGCACATAACCACCACCACCATAAGTACATAAGGAGCTCTGGTAGCGTAGTGGTTACAAATCGGGCTGTGAACCTTAAGGTCAGCAGTTCAAAATTACCAGCTATTCCGTGGGAGAAAGATGAGCCTCGGAAACCCTGTACAGGATCGCTATGAGCCGGAACCGACTCCACTGCAACTGACTCTACCGCACGCAACAACACTGTAAGTACATAAACTTTGACCCCGAGAACTCAGTAAATGTCTAAATGGTTAACATGACTTTTATCTCCCAAAGTGCCCCAATATTAGAATGAAACTGCAGAAATCCTGCGTGGCAAATGGCATGAATCCGTCCTAGTTGGTGTACATCATCTTCAAGGTATTTAACAGCCAAGAGCACAGGAAGGCTCAGGCTGTTACTGTCTTCCTAAAGACCATTAGAGGTAAGCCTGTGGGGCCCCAGGGAGGACTCCCAAAACTAAAGAGGGACTTAAGCAAGGACCAATCTGCTTATTGCAAAAAGCCGGGTCATTGGCCCTGCTGCAAGAACTATACCCACCCCCTCCACACAAAGGGTAGACAGGGATGGGCAACTTGGACGTTGGCTACCCAAAATGGGGGGAGGGATACAAAGGCAAGAAGTGACTGGCTTACAAGCTTTCAAGAGGGAACGTAGATCCAGAGGGCGTGGAGGAAGGTAGAGTCTCCAGTGAGTGGTGTCCAGCCTGTCCAGGAAGGGCTGATGAAACGAAATATAGATGGGTATCTTGTGATGCAATGGTGTATAATTGTTATCAGGACTGATTGAGAGGGTTGGAAATCTAAAGATGGACATTTTGTAAAAAAAGAGGGGAGTGATTAATTTATTAGTCTAGGAGCAGAGGACCCTGGGACCATCAATGGAGAAGAGCAAAGAGTGGAATCCCACCCAGAGAGGCAGTGAGGCCTGGGATGGAGGCAGAGAAGACAATGTCAAGAGATGGTGGGTCTGGGGCTCGGGATCAGGAGATGGAAAGGGGCTAAGGACTGTGGTGGGGGGGGTGCAGGTTTACAGGGGACACCCCTTGGTTGGGTGAGGATGCATGGACAGGATGATAACTATGCCAACGAAATGATGGATGATGGAATGAATGTAAAGCTGATGTTCTCCCATGTAGACTATCACACAATTCACAATAAAACATTAATAAATTAATTAATAAATATAAATAAAATACCAAAAAAAAAAGAAGGCCGGGACATTGGAAAAATGAATGCTCAAATCACAGGGAAGGATCTGGCTGGAAAAGCCACCCTCCAACTCAACAGATGGTGGAAATATTTGCTGGTTTTGTTTTTGTAGACACCTTTTCTGGTTGGGTAGACGTTTTCCCAACCTGAACTGAGGGAACTTCAGAAATAGTGAAAATCCTCTTGAAAGAGATTATGTCTAAACTTGGACTTCCACAAAGTGTACAAAGTGACAGTGGAGCAGCAAACACCTACAGACAAAATGGACATTGTGCTCAGCATGGAGATCCCACTCTGGGAAAGTGGAGAAAATAAATCATACTCTAAAGAAACAAAGGAGCTCTGGTAGCGTAGTCGTTACAAATCGGGCTGTGAACATTAAGGTCAGCAGTTCGAAACTACCAGCCGCTCCACGGGAGAAAGATGAGGCTTTCTGCTCCCGTCAAGATTTACAGCCTTGGAAACCCTGTACAGGGTCGCTATGGGTCAGAATCGACTCAACGGCACTTAACAACAACAAAGAAACAAATGGCAAAACTTTATCAGGAAACTCATCTATATTGGAACCAGGTATTGTCCTTAGCCCTGTTCCAAATTCGGGTAGTCCCCAGAAGCAGGCTTACATTGTGTATATGGCAAACCTTTCCAGGCAGCATCCCTCAACCCTCCATCTGATCTCAACCAAGATTTGAAGGTGCAGTGGTATGCACAACACCTCCACCATGCACTTTCCATTATTCTTAAATTTTCTCTTCCCAGGTCTGCTTCTTCCCCTAAAGGTAACCTGCACCCCTTCGAGCCTAGAGATCGTGTCCTGCTCAAAACATGGAAAGACGGACCTGATGCCCAGTTAGAGGAGAAGTGGAACAGGCCTTGGAAGATCCTGCTGACCACCCCCACTGCTCTCAGACTTGTGGGCCTCAAGAACCAGACTCAACATTCATAAGTCAAGAAACATCCTAGACAACAATGGGCTATGAATTCTTCCTCCAATCTAAAACTGCAATTAAAGCTGCGTTAATCTTCTCTCTCCTAGTATGAATTAGACACTCAGATCTAATCCTCTATTGCTGAGATGAAAATGTTTATGTATACCTAGGCAAGCATGTAATGAATGTGTCTGATTTCTGTTTGAAAGGAGATTGTACCTTGTTGTATCACCCTGTTTTTCATGATTTAAGCTTAGTTCTTTCAATCCAGGAAATAATGCCTGGGATCAAAGTAACTATTTTCATTTGAAGTTGATTTCATAGAAATGAAACCTAAAAATAAGAGTAGAGAATGATATCATGGATCTACCAACCTAAACAAAAAGGACTCTGTTTAGTCATTAGGTCACAAATGAGGACTCTGCAATTGAGGAAGTCAGTTTAAAAATTAGCTGAGATAATCTTGTGGTCCTAGAAGGAGAATAGGACATGCTTGTGTGGCACTGTGGGTTAATGCATTGGACTGCAAAGTCAGTTTGAACTGCAAGGTCAGCGGTTCAAGCTCACCAGCCAGCTGCTCCTTGGGAGCCCTATACAGGGTTGGTATGGATCGGAACCAACTCCAAGGCACTTAACAACAACAAGCTCACCCAGATAGTTATCTCAGGAACTAAGTAGCTGAGACCCTAAAGGTGGGATGTTTGAGGAAATTTGTTTGATTTATTGTTTCTTTTTCCCTAAAGATAGAATGCTTGAAGAAGTTTATTACCTTATTGTTGCTTTTTCCAACAAATGCTCTCTTGATGTTAAAATAGATTAAGTGTACATCCAAACGTAACTTACCCTATATAATGTGTCTGCTGTTTGTGAAAGACAGGACAGTCTTGAGAGATTATTCTTCCTGTCCTCCAGACTGCAGGCTTTCTGTTAATAAAGCTTAGATTGGATCTCAAAAAAAATAGTACTGCTACTGGAGTTCCAGTTTATACATGTATAGGTTTATTGTTTATAAATATGTTTATACATGTCTTTGCAGAAAAGTTCTATCAGTAATACACTTATCTTAGTCTTGTTAGGGTGCCCTCAAAGATTTATTGTTATATGCTATAGAGTCAGTCTGACTCATAGTCACTCAGTATAGTTTCCAAGGAGCAGCTAGTAAGTTTAAACCACTGATCTTGCAGTTTAAACTGACCTTATAGTCCAGTGCTTATCCTATAGCCTCACACCAGGATTCCTGGCTTTCAAGGGGAACCACTGGGCCAGTTAAAGTCAAAGCAGAGAGGTCAGTTCTGAAGGTTATGCTGACTGTTTTCTGGGACTCTAAAAAGTGCTGTGGATTAATGCAATGGACTGCAAGGTCAGTTTGAAGTGCAAGATCAGTGGTTCAAGCTCACCATTCACTCCTTGGAAAACCTGTATGGGGTCGCTGAGTTGGAACCGACACAATGCCACTTAACAACAACAACAAAGAAGTATTGGAGTCCTGGTATGGCACTGTTGTATAAACACTCGACCATAAAGTCAGTTTGAGCCACAAGGTTGGTGGTTCAAAGTCACCAGCTGCCCCTCAGAAACTCTCTACAAGGTCACTGAGTCAGAACCGATTCAGCGGGACTTGACAACAACAAAAAAGGAATACCAGACACTAATGACTAAAGATCAAAAAAGTTGTGGGATGACATTAAGAACATGATACAGTAAGAAAGCAAAAAGACAGGAAAGAACGAGAAGACCAAAACGGATGTCACAAGAGACTCTGAAACTTGTTCTTGAATGTAGAGAAGCTAAAACAAATGGAAGAAATTATGACATAAAAACTTGAACAGAAAATTTCAAAGGGCAACTTAAGAAGATGAAGTCAAGTAATACAGTGAAATGTGCATAGACTTGGAGTTAGAAAACCAAGAGGGAAGAACACACTCAGTATTTCTCAAGCTGAAAGAACTGAAGAAAAAGTTTAAACCTCATGTTGCAATATTGAGGGATTCTATGACTAAAATATTGAATGACACCAGAAACATTGAAAGTAAATGGGAAGAATACACAAAATCACTATACAATAAAGAATTAGTCAATGTTCAACCATTTGAAGAGGCAGTATATGGTCAACAACTGATGATATTGAAGAAAGAAGTCTAAGGTGCACTAAAGGCATTGGCGAAAAACAAAACCTCCAAGAACTGCAAAATACAAATTGAAATATTTCAACAAACTGATGCAGCACTGGAGGCGCTCACTCCTTCTATGCCAAGAAATTTGGAAGACAGCTACCTGACCAACCAATTGGAAGATATCCATATTTGTGCCCATGCCAAAGAAAGTTGACTCAAAAGAATGTGGAAATGATTACACAATATCATTAATGTCACATGCAAATATATTTTTGCTAAAGATAATTAAAAAACAATTGAAGTTGTGCTGTCAGGACTGATTGTGAGGGTTGGAAATGTAAAGGTAGATACTTTACAGCAAAAGGAGGGGAGTGGTTGACTTTGTAGTCCAGGCGCAGAGGGCCCTGGGACCATCAAGGGAGAAGAGAGGAGTGGGGGACCCTACCCAGAGAAACAGTGACATCAGAGATGGAGGCAGAGCCGATGACGTGGAGAGATGAAGTGGCTGGGGACTCTAGACCCAGAAAGGGAGAGGGGCTGTGTGCTGACAACCAGGGGGCAGGCTTGCAGAGTATAACTTTTGGTTGTTTGATGATGCATTGAGGGGATTGTAACCATGGCAATGAAACGATATTAAGATAGGATGAATGTAAAGCTAATGTTCTCCCATGTAAACTATCACATAATTCACAATAAAACATTTAAAAAACAAACAAACAAACAAAAAACCTGATTGCCGTTGTGCATTGACAGGGAGCTGCCAGAAATTCAAGATGGATTCAAAAGAGGACTTGGAACTAGAGATATTATTGCTGACATCAGATGGATTGGAGCTGAAAGCAGAGACTAGCAGAAAGATGTTTACTTGTGCTTATTGACTATGCAAAGGCATTTGACTCTGTAGATCATAAAAAAAAAACTATGACTAACATTGCAGAACATTCCAGAACATTTAATTGTGCTCATGAAGAACCTGACTAAGAGGCAGTTGTTCGAACAGAACCAGGGGATACTTCTTGATTTAAAATCAGGGAAGGTGTACAGGGTTGTATCCTTTCACCATATTTATTAAATCTGTATTCTAAGCAAATAATCCAAGAAGTTGAATTATATGAAGAAGAATATGGTAACAGGATTGAAGGAAGACTCATTAACAACCTGCAATATGCAAACGATACAGCCTTGCTTCCTGAAAGCGAAGAGGACTTGAAATACTTAGTGATTAAGATCAAAGACAACAACCTTTGTTTGGATTTCACCTCAATGTAAAGAAGAAAAAAAAAATCCTCACAACTGGACCAAAAAATAACATCATAATAAATGGAGAAAAGATTGAAGTTGTTGAAGACTTCATTTTGCTTGGATCCACTATCAACATTCATGGAAGCAGTAGTCAAGAAATTAAACAATGTATTGCATTGGGCAAATCTGCTAAACAAAGTGTTCAAGAGTAAAGATGTCAGTTTGAAGGACTAAGGTAAGCCTGACTCAAGCCATGGTATTTTCTATAGCTTCATATGTATGTGAAACTTGGAGAGTGAATAAGGACGACCGTAGAAGAATTGATGCATTTGTATTATGGTGTTGGGGAAGAATATTGAAAGTACCATAGACTGCTAGAGGAACAAACAAATCCATGTTGGAAGAAGTACAGCCAGAATATTCTGTAGAAGCTAGGATTGCGGGACTTCCTCTCTCATACTTAAACTACATTATCAAGAGAAAGACATAATGCTATGTAAAGTGGAGGGTAATTGGAAAAAGAGGAAGACCTCCAATGAAATGGATTGGCATAGTGGCAGCAGCAATGAGTTCAAGCTTAATGCAGATTTGAGGATGGCACAGGACTTTTTGACATACCCTCCTAAGTTTCAGGCAATTGTTGCCAAGAGGTGGGAGCTCCCTTCTTCTGCCCAATTATTACTCATGGGATGGATAGGTGTGGCCCTGATGTGAAAACTGGGGTTCTTATGGCCCTTGCCCCAGCTCAAAAAGACAGTGGTTCTTTTCATGAAGAAAGAGACAAGCCAAGAAAACCTGAGTCTACTGCCTTTCCCATTCCAGGGAGTGCTCAGCTCCTACAATGAGGGCGTCATTTAGAAGCACGTCAGACTCATGGTTCAGAGATTTTGCCAGGGACGATAAGCAATCTGTAAAACATATGTTGTTGTTGTTGTTAAGTACCGTGGAGTCGGTTCCGACTCATAGTGACTCTGCACAGGGTTTCCAAGGCTGTAAATCTTTACAGGAGTAGAAAGCCTCATCTTTCTCTGGCGGAACAGCTGGTCGTTTCAAACTGCTGACCTTGCGGTTCGCAGCCCGATTTGTAACCACTACTCTACCAGAGCTCCTTGTAAAGCATATGTTGTTGTTGTGTGCCGTGGAGTCGGTTCTAACTCATAACAACCCTTTACAGGGTTTCTGAGGCTGTAAAGCTTTATGGGAGCAGAAAACCTCATCTTTCTCTCGTGGAACAGCTGGTAGTTTTGAACTGCTGACCTTGAAGTTCGCAGCCGGGTTCGTAACCACTATGCTACCAGAAGGCCTCTGTAAAGCATATCGCTCCTAAAAGATTCCTAGAGGCACTAACTTTATTTGGAAGGAGTGTGGAGAAGTTCAAGCTTAAGGACATTCAAAAATATTTTTTTATTTAAAAAATAAAAGAAATATGATGACATGCAATTGCGAAGAGACTGATAAATTCATTGGTGATAGAGGCTAAACTGTAGGTCAGTTAGTTTGTCATAGAGCAATGGGGAAAGAGACAGCTAAGGTCAGGATTTCAAACACTCACTACCTCTACAAAGAAATGAAAATTTGATAAGTCTTTGACGAATTCAGGCCCCAGAGCATTGCTGAAAACAATAGAGCCTGATATTAAAGGAGTTTAACAGCAGGAGCTCTGGTAGCTTAGTGGTTACGAATCGAGCTGCGAACCACAAGGTCAGCAGTTCGAAACTACCAGCTGTTCCGCAGGAGGAAGATGGGGCTTTCTCTTGGAAACCCTGTGCAGGGTCGCTATGAGTCGGAACCGACTCCACGGCACATAACAACAACAGCTGGGTGTGGTCAGGAAGAGACAGTCAAAGAGAGCTCTTTCAAAATCACTGTCATTCAGGATGACTGTAGCATACTCAAGGCTGCACTCCTAGCAACAATACCAGAGATTTAACACAGGAGCAAGTATTCCTCCAAAGACTCATCAAAGTTTGACTTCTTTAAAGGGATAGTCAGTGTTTGAGAAGGATCTACCAGCTGTCTCTTTCCCCATTGCTCCATGACAAACTTGTTGTTGTAGTTGTTAGGTGGGTACCCACCCATAGCGACTTTATGCACAGCAAAACAAAAACAAACTAGCCTACAATTTAACCTCATTTCCAATATGGAACATTCTGTACGATAAGCACTGAACTGCTAACAGCAATACTGCTATTCAAGCCCACCAGCTGCTCCTCAAAAACCCTAGACAGGTTTGCTATGAGTCTGAACCCACTTAACAACAAAAACAACATTGAGGGCAGGGGTGGGGAGATTAGACTTCATTATCATAATCCAGCCAGCCATTAAACAATAAGCAAGCAAATCAAAATCATCCTTAGAATTCTGGGAGAGACATATACCAAAAGTTGCTATAATACATATTTAAAATATCCAAATTCCAACAAAAATCATGATACACAAAGAAACAAGCAATTATTACCCATATACAGGGGATAAAACAGGCAATAGAAACTACCTGTGATTGAGACCAGATGTCACATTTAACAAAGTCTTCCAAGTAATATAAATATAATATAAACATGTCAATGAACTAAAGGAAATCATGATTAAAGAAGTAAAAGAAGGTATGACGACAAGTTTGCATCAAATAGAAATCTTTATCAATAAAGGAAAAGGAATTATAAGAAAAATCCAAATGGAAATTCTGAAATTTAAAAGTACAATGGTGGTAGTTGTGGTGATGGTATGCAGTTGAGTCAGTTCCAACTCATATTGACTCGGTATAGAGTTTCTGAGGCTGTGAATCTTTATGGGAGCAGAAAGCCTCACCTTTCTCCTGAGGAGCTCTTAGTGGATTCAAACTGCTGACTTGTGGTTAGCAACTAAACATGTAGCCCACGAGGCCACCAGGGCTCCTGGAAAAACACAAGTGAATTAAAAAAAAAAAAAAAATCACTAGGCAGTCCTCATAAGTATTTTTAAACTGATAGAAAAAAATCAATGAGCTTAAGGAGAGATTTCTAGAGACTATATGACCTGAAGAACACAGAGAAAAAAGAATGAAGAAAAATGAACACAACCTCAGAAAATGTTGGGCACCATTAAGCATGCCAACATACATGCAATGGAAGAACAGAGAAGGAAAAAAACAGAAAAAACATTCAAAGAAATAATGACTGAAAGCTTCAAAAAATTACAAACTACTAGTAAGATAAACTCAAAGAGATCCATACTTGTATCATAATAAAAATATTGAAAATAAAAAACATATTTTCTCCTTAAGACATTGGAAAAAGAAAAAAAAAAAAAAAAAGAGCAAGCCAAATCTGAAGGACGCAGAAAAAGTGCAAAAATAAAGAGGAGAGAATCAATGAACCTCAAAGCTAGTTCATTGGAAAGATCAACAAAATTGACAAATGCTTATTAGTTTCCTAGGCTTATTATAACAAAATGCCACAAACTGACTCATTTAAAATACAAAAATGTTTTTTCTCATAGTTCTGGAGTCTGAAATTAGGGAGCTCACAGGGCTATTATCTCTCTAAAAGACTCTTTAGGAACATCCTTCTTGAGCTCTAGCTTCTAGTGGTCTGAAGCATTCCTTGATTTCTGCCTCCATCTTCTTATGGCCATCTTCCTTCTGTGTTTCTATCTGTGTCTCTGTTTTCTTATAAAGACAAAGATTGTAAAGAGATCATGGCCCACCCTACACCAGTATGACTTCATATTAACTTAATTAGTTACATTTACAGAGATTTTATTTTCAAATACAGTCACATTCACAGAAATGAGGGTAATTGTTGGGACTTCAACATCTCTTTCTGGGAAATATAAATAAGGTTTTAACATCTTAGCTGGATTGACCAAGAAAAAAATAGAGAACACTCACATAAGTAGGATTAGGAATAAAAGAAGAGACATTGCTACCAACCTTAAAAAGAAAGGATTATGTGAGATCTAACTATTGGGTTTTCCCAGTTCAGGGCAAAGAAGAGTGAAAGAAATAAAAAAATACAAGAAAACAATTATTCTAGAGGAATAATGGACCACATGAATCCCATGACCCTGAGACCAGAAGAACTAGATGGTGCCCTGCTTATTGTTCTGAAGGGATCACTATATGAGGTCTTCAACAGAGTGGGAAGAAAATGTAAAATAAAACTCAAAATAATAAAAGTACTAGGATTACTGGTCTGATAGAGATTGGTGGAACCCCTCAGATAGTTTTCAAGCCTGGAACTGAACTCACACCTGAGGTTCAGCCAAATGATAAGCCAATTATAAGACAAACAATAACACCAAAGAGATACACATTTCTTAAAACAATTGAACATACGAGATCAAAAGGGCAGCATTTGTCCAGGGATATTGCTCATCATCTCTGGCTCCATTTCAGGCATCACTGCTTCTCTGGGTAGGGTCCCGCTCTCCGCTCTTCTCCCTTGATGGTCCCAGGGACCTCTGCTCCTAGACTGCAAAGTTAATCACTCCCCTCCTTGCTATAAAACATCTACCTTTATATTTCCAATCCTCAATGAGTATTATTTAGTAATATATTTTTTGGTTAGGATATGCCAAGAAATCTTATTTTTTCACCGTATCTCTTCTAAGGTTGTATGTTCAAGTGTCTCTGATGATAAACTACAAAGGGCCTGGCATGTATTAGGCAACAGAATTGATATGCTGACCAATATGATGGGGACATACTGAGCATTTATAATATTGAATAAATAACTGAGCTCTTTAATATAAATGTATAAATGATTGCATGTTCACCTATAATGTACATACTGAGAAAAATGTTTTTTAAATATTATTTTATTTACCCTGTGAGCTACCTTTTTACTCTTTTGGTGAAATCTTTTGATACATATAAGTATCTAATTTTTAGGAAATCCGAGTCATCTATTTTGTCTTCTACTGTTTGTATTGTACAAAAAAAAAGCCTTTTTGTACAAAACTTTTTCCTTTCTTCATATTTTAGTAATGTTTAATAGCGTATTTATGCTATGTATTAAATGGGCCCCTAAGAATGTGCCTATTTTTTTATTGATGATCTTTATAGTTCAAGGTTTTACATCTAGATCTTTTAACCACATTGAGTTGATTTTTGTATATGTTTGTGAGATATGGATCTTGATTCATTCTTCTGAACATGAATTTCCAGTTTAGCCAGCACCATTTGTTGAAGAGATTTTCTCTTCTCCATTTGATAAGTTTTGGCCCTTTATTAAAGACCAATTGACTGTATGTGGATGGTTTTACTTCTGAGTTCTCAATTCTGTTCCATTGATCTGTGTATCTTTTGTTGTATCAGTACCAAGCTATTTGACCACTGTATCTGTGAAGTAGATTTTGAAATCAGGGAGTGAGAGGCCTCCAACTTTGTTCTACTTCTTAAACAGTGCTTTGTTTATCGGAGGTCTCTTTCTTTTCCATATAAAGTTAGTGATTATTTTTTCCATCTCTTTAAAGAATAATGTTGGAATCTGTATTGGAATTGCATTATATTTGTAAATTGCTTTGGGTAGTGTTGCCATTTTCACATGTTAAATCTTCCTATCTATGAGCATAGTATAATCTTTCATTTTGGTAAGTTTATTTTGGTTTCTTGTAGTAGTGTTTTGTAGTTTTCTTTGTATATGTCTTTTTTCTCTCTGGTTAGATTTAATGCTAAGTATTTCATCTTTTAGGAGTCCTGGTGTGGTGCTGTAGGTTAATGCACCAGACTGCAAAGCTGTTTCAAATGCAAGGTCGGCAGTTCAAATTCACCAGCTGTTCCTCAGAAACCCTATATCAGATTGCTATTGGTCAGAACTTACTTGAAACAACAACAAAAATTTCATCTTTTGTGTAGCTATTATAAACGGTATTGTTTCCCAAATTTCCTCCTCAGAGCTGTCGTTTTTAGTCCAGAGCCCTCCAACATATTTTTGTGGATTTATCTTGTATCCTGCCACTTTGCTGAAACTTTTAATGAGTTCCAATTATTTTCTTGTTGAGTCTTTGAGATTTTATATGTATAAGATTATGTCATTCTCAAATAGAGTTTTACTTCTTTGCCAATTTGGATGCCTTGAATTTCCCTTTCTTGCCTTATAGCTCTGACTCAGTTTTACAACATATATTAAATAAGAGTGGTGATCAAGGGTATCCTTGTCTGATTCCTGTTTGCAAAGGAGAATGCTTTCAGTTTCTCTTCATTGAGAGTAATGTTGGATGTTGGTTTTGTATGTCTGCTCCTAATTATCTTGAGGAATTTCCCTTTAATTTCTACTTTATTGAATGTTTTTTTCGAGAATATGTGATGGATTTTGTCACATAATTTTTTCTGCATCAATTAATATGATCATGTTATTCTTTTCCTTTTTTCACTTATATGATAGACTATGTTGATTATTTTTAAATATTGAACCATCCTTGCATCCCTGGGATGATTCCCATTTGATGGTGATGTATTTATTTTTTGCTATGTTGTTGAATTCTATTGGCTAGGATTTTGTAGAGAATTTTTACATCAATGCTCTTGCAGGGTATTGGTCTATAATTTTCTTTTTTTAGTGATGTCTTTGCCTGGTTTTGGCATAAGGGTTATGCTTGCTTCATATAACGTATTTGGGAGTTTCCCATACTCTTTCTTGTTCTGGAATAGATTGAGTAAAATTAGTATCAGCTCTTCTCTGAATGTTTGGGAGAATTCACTAGCAAAGCCATTTAGGACCTGACATTCTTTATTGGAAGTTTTTAATGATCTGATCAATTTCTTCTTTTGTTATTGGTCTGTTCCAGTTATACTTTATTTTGTGTTTAGGTGGGTCATGTTTTTCTAAAAAATGTATCCACTTCTCTTAGATTTACAATTTCAGTAGAATACTATTCTTTATGTTGTTGTTATTGCTAAGGGCCATTGAGTTGGTTCCAACTCATAACGATCCTGTATAGAGTTTCTGAAGAGTGATTGGTGAGATTGAACCACAAACCTGCAGTTCAAACCAAACTTTCTGTCCAGTACTCATTCTATATGCCACACCAGAACTCCTGATTCTTTATTCTGTTGTTATCCTTTAATTTCCATTGGTTCTGTTGTGATTTCACTCACATCATTTCTCATTCATATTAATTTCATCTTCTCCTTCCTTTCTTTTGTTAGATTTGCTAAATGTTTGTCAATATTTATTGTTATTATTTGAGCAACTCAGCAAAATAAAATTCTTATTTATTTTTTGAACATTGTTTCATATATATCAATTTTAACCATCTCATACAAACCAACTACTTATAGTATAGCTAAGAACACACACAAAATAGTTACTGGAGTGCTTGGAATATGATTGTAATTTTTGTTGTTTCCTTTTTTACAAGTTTTTTTTTTCCTTCTTTGAGATTGTAATAAATGTGGTTACAGCACACATAAAATCAGAAGTAGGACAGAGAATGCTCCAAAGGCTGGCTTGGTCATTAAAAAATGGGTGACCCCCTAACAATATGTACAAATTCATAAAATGTAAATAAAAAATACAAAGCAATTTTCTTTTTAAAAATATTTTTAAGAATAAAAGCAGGACCGTGGAAGTTTTGGCTCTTTTTTCTGCCTTGTTGCAAATTCACACTGTGGTTTTGGTTGGGTGGTGGTGAACACTTATCATCTGCGGATGTCACTTCCCAAAGTGGTCGAGTGAGGCTCACTACTCGAAGGTGATCACATTTAGGTCATGGTGCCTTGTTTTTTTAAAGTTTAGCTTTTTCTTTTTTGCTGTCTTCTACTTCTTTGTGTCAACATCGCAGTCCTCATAATCTTCAACTGCCTGTTTGCCAATAACTGTCTTAGGCTCCTCATTTTCATCTCTTTCGTTTTCCTCATTATCACCTTCTTCCTCTTCCTCCTCCTTTTCCCCACTTTCTTCCTCATCTACCTCATTGTCAGGCTCCCATTCCCCATTTTCCTCATTAGTATTACCATTAGTGGGTGCATCTCTTCCATTCTGTTTCCTACATAACCTCCTTCTTCTCCTTAAAGTTCTTGGTGATGATCTTGGAGTTGGAGTCCACAGTTTCATCTGACATGGTGGAGCATGCCAGTGATCCGATATAGTTCATGACAAAGAGAATGCAAGTTTGGGGACTTTAGCAAGAAAGCTGCTGGAGTCAGTGGTGAAGAAGGAGAAGTGCTGTGGTGAGCACGAAGCCAGACCTGATAATAATGCAAAGATGATTTTTTCAGAGCAGCCAGTCAGGTATGTCAATTTTACTAATCCTTTCAAAGAACCAACTTCTTGTCTTACTGATTCTTTCTTTCAGCAAGTTTATTTTGTTTCTGTATTTTTCTTCTCAATTTCTTCATTACTGTTGTTTTAACGTTTACAAAATCTTCATGCTTATCCCTTTTCTTGATTTGATGTGAAGGTGTATTAATTTTCTTTGCAATTACCCTATAATTTATTAATAGCTTTCTCATTTTAAACAGTCTGTATTATCTTGACTTCCTTGCCATTTGGAATTCTATAACTAGTTTTCTCTTTTTTCTTTGTAGTTGTCTTCATTATAAATTGATATCTTTGATTCCCCATTTTAAGTCTTGTAGTTTTGTCATAATTTGGATACCTCTATATCTGGAGTCCTGGTGTGGTGCTATGGGTTAATGTGTCAGACTGCAAAGCCATTTGAACTGCAAGATCGGCAGTTCAAGCTCACCAGCTTCTCCTCAGAAGCCCTATACAGGGGTCCTATGGGTCGGAACCGACGCTACAACACTTCATAACAACATATCTGGATTGAATTCTGGGTGGTGTTGCCTTGTATGTCAATCTCCAGTTGTTTGCTGCTGTTGCTTCTCAGGACTCCCTTTAGTATTTTTTGTAATATTGGTCTAGTATTTACAAATTACTTTAATTTCTGTTTATCTGGAAATATCCTAATTTGCCCTTGCATTTGAGGGGCAGTTTTGCTGGGTGTGTGATTCTTGGTTGGCAATATTTTTCTTTCAGAGTTTTGCACATGTCTCTCCATTGTCTTCTTGTATGGTTTATGCTGATAAATCAGAACTTAATCTTACTATTTTTTGATTGTATATAACTTCATTCTTCCTGAGCTACTTTCAGGATTCTTTCCTTGTCTTTGATTTTGGAGAGTTTGATTATGATAGGTCTTGGTGATTTTCTTTTGGGGGTCTATCCTATTTGGAATTCATTCAGCTTCTTGAATGTTTATTTTCTCGTCTTTCATGATGTTAGGGAAATTCTCTTCCAGCAG
>NW_006408665.1:1448254-1449717 GCF_000296735.1 Chrysochloris asiatica | reverse complement strand
AGCGACCCTGTATAGATAGGGTTTCTGAGGAGCAGCTGATGAGCTTGAATCATCTATTATTTGGAGGTACCTAAATATCATTCTCCTGAATTCTTTTTCAGGTAGTTACAATGCCTTTTTTCCTTAAAAATGTTTTCTAGCTGTGCCTTTGGTCACTTGTTTGAGCCACTCTGTCTTGTTTCTTTGTGTAAACAGAAATTATCTTCTGCTTTCAAGACATTGTAATGTTGTATTTGTATTAAGTTTATGATTGCATGTTGATGTATTGTTAGGCACTCACCAACTGCCTCCTGGTGGGTGTGATGAGAAGATGAACTTGTGCGCTGTCCTCTGTTCACTGTTTATGCATTTCACTTTAGGGTGGAAATGGCTGATGTTGGTTGTTATCATTGATCCAGTGTATAGCAGCTAGTATTGGCTCTTGCCCATTGAGTGGAACTTCCTGTAGAGGGTAAGGTTGTGGCTGGACTGTATGGATGTGGTTGTTACCGCTTGTCAAATGATATGCAAGAAGCAAAACCATACACACAAGAGAGAAGGAAAACAAACACAAAACAGCAAACAGCTGAAAAATAAATAGACAAAGCAGCAAATACAGAACAAGCAGGCAACATCTAGAAAAATAAAACAAAACCGAAGATGGAAATAAAATAACAAAAAAGAGTGAAAAGAGAAAAATGCAAACACAGTTAGTGAAAGGAATGCATAAAAGGGAAAGAGACCAGAAAGTAGTAAAATACATAAATAAGTAAAAAGGAATAGAAATAAAGAAAGAAGCAACAGTGGTTGGGAAATATAAGCACACAAAAAAAATAATAAAAAGAAGAAAAAATGAAAGGGGAGATACAAATGAGAGAAAACAAGAGACAAAGATAAGGGACAAAGAATAAACAAACAAAAACAATGAAAGGGGATTTTAAAAAAGTCAGGGCAGGTGCCAGAATCAAGGAGGAGAAAATTCCACTGCCAAGAACCCCACATAATGGATGAGTTAGGGATGAAATAGTCACAATCAACCCTAGGTGAAGTTCCTGTAGATCTAGGTATTGTCTTTTCTGGGCACCCAATCCTGAAGTAGTTCATGTAGTTGAAGGATCAGGGTATTTCCATCCTAGAGGAGAGCCAAGGGTATGGGGTTCCTGTTAGCTCTGCAGGTCTGGAACATTCTACACCTGATTTGAGGTGCAGGGGTTGGTACTGCTAGTTCCCCCATACACTTTGAAATGACTTTGACAGCCTAGAGAGCAGGTGCTTACCTAGAAGTGTATGCAGATGGAGACTGGCCATACCTCTGGTCACCAGCGTAATGTGGAGTACACAAAATTTTTTTACTCCTTTTTGTCCATCAATAATCAGTATACTGGAAGGAGGATAGGGTAGAGATGCAGTGATGATCTCCGTCAGCAATACCACATAATACCAGGTGAAGCAGGTTCAGGGGAGAGCTCCAAAACTCTGAACCA
>NW_006408665.1:1432942-1440934 GCF_000296735.1 Chrysochloris asiatica | reverse complement strand
AAAAAGTAAACCAGGTTTAGTACTCAGATAGATTGGTGAGACCCCTGAAATTATGATCCTGAGCGCCCTTCTGGTCTGGAAATGAACTCAACCTCATGGTTCAATTTTCAGCTAAACAATAGACATGTCTATAAGGGGGAAAATAACACCTTAGAATAACCAACCATTCGAAATAAAAGAGGCAGCATTTACCCGAGGACAAAGTTTGTAAGAGAGAGGAAAGAAGAAAGAATGAAAACAGGAAACACAGGGAGAAAGTGGGATCAGTGATGTCTCATTGTTAGGATTGCAGTCAATGAGATGAAACGAAGTATATGAATTGTCAAATATTTGAAACACCACTCTACTCTACAAACCTTCGCAATAAAAAGAAAAAAAGTGAAAATAAAATAAGCAGTAGACCTCTGCACCACCTACTTGCCCTGTTGCCTTCCAAGTTGCCCACAAAATTCAAGATGGCCACATCATGGCTGGTCACCCTGTACAGATATAGCCACACACCAGGGATGTATAAGGAATAAGGAAAACATCACACCTTTGTCTCTGCAAGCCATAGGTATGTTTTTGAAATGCAGATATGTTTTCTTGTCTCTGAAGTTGCTTACAAAAGCTCAAGATGGTTGCACCTGTCTCACCACAGCCATGTCTGCTCAGCTGTCTCTCCTAGTCAGCGTTCAGTCTACTTCTCCATCCCTTCATGTGCAGCTGAGTTCCAGGACTATCATCTGTACCTATTTCATTTGGTTTTCCGTATCTTTATTGTAGAGGGTCTGTACAGCCTTTCTGCCTCGTCTGCCAGCTTCTTGTCTCTTTTTAAAACAAGTGGTCCGTTTGTAAATTGCTGATTTCTTTGAGGCATTGCCCCCATAAACTTTTCATAAAGCACCAATTAGTTCACCATTATTCCACCCAGTTATCATAAATTTTTTGTTCTTGCTTCAATCTTAGCAGAATTCATGTTGTTCTGATAGGAGCTGTTTTCAAACTGTTTTATCCTTCTTAGTTCCTCAAACTAAAACCTGTTCAGGTATGTTATAATAAGCTAGTGTGAGTTTGTTTTGGTGTAAAATATTTTGAGATTCTTGCATGGTTTTTCAATAATATAAGTTTTCCATAAATTTTCTGAAGACCACTCATATTTATTACTTTTAAGTTGATGTTAGAGCAACATCTGTATTTTTTATTAATAATTTCTTTGGTGCTTTTATCAGCTATAATCACTTGGCTGGATGAAGTATGGATGGCTTAGGCCTACTATAGTAATATTTTGTTGTTAGATGCTGACAAGTCTATTCCAACTCACAACAATCCTGTATAGGGTTCCCAAGGATCGACTGGTAGGTTTGAACCACTGACCTTGCAGTTAGCAGTCCAGTGCGTATCCTGTAGTGCCACACCAGGCCTCCATGTTTGTTTGTTTTTTAAATATTTTCCTGGGATTTCACATTTGTTGATTTTTTTTTCTTAATCTCTTTTTCAATACAATTTACAACCATATTCCCATTCCCAACCTGATTATATAGGGTGCTAAGAGGCAGAAAGGTCTGGAATAAATACATCCGTAAAAGGGCAAAGCTGTGATGCTAACTGCATGCAATGAGTCCTATGAGGGCGAGGTAAAAATTTCTTGGAAATAAAATAAGAGTAAGACAAGGTAATTGGAAGGTTTTAGCTTAAGTTCCTTGAGTCATCCTTGTCTTTTGCTCCGTGTTTAAGGATGTGTGTGAACTCAATGTAATTGAAATTCCCCTTTTTGTCAGTTGGTGCTGCTCTGTACAGCTCATCCACTTCCTCCTCCATAAACCGATCTCCCATGGTAGTCAACAGTTCCCGCAGGTCATCTTCCTAAATGGTGCCTGTTGCTTTTTCATCAAAGCAAAAGCATTTCTGATGACAACTTCTAGATCTGTCCCATTTAGCTTCTCCCCATACGTTGTAAGTAACATGGTGAAATTGGTGGGGTCTGGAGCCTCATTCATCATGGTATTGAGGTATGAATCAGTTGGATTCTTCCCAAGAGAAGCAAGCGTATGATGCAGATCTTCCTTGTCAATGAAGCCATCTCTATTCTGATCAATCATGTTGAAGGCCTCTTTGAACTCCTGAATCTGTGACTCGTCAAACATGGCAAACATTGGATGTTGCATGTTGAGAGCGCTTCTTGGTGGTCTTGGTCTTTGTCTTTTTGCTCGACATGGTGGCTGTTTAAGACACCGCCAGACACCAGAACCGGGCTGCCCTATGTGAGGCGATGAGTGACGAAGACTGGCCTCCATGTTTCAGTTGTTAAAATTATGTGAATAAATTCTTTGCTCTAGGAAATACAGAAAATACATCTCCCTTAGCTAAAATTATGATGTATCGTATGTAGAATTGTCTACCAAACACTTGTAATTATCATGTTGAATAGTCACTACTGCTCAGAGCGTATTGGTGGGAATGTGAGTTGGTGGTATAGGGCTGGAAGAAGTGTTGAAGGCAATCAGAGAATCAAAATAATTTAGATATCCTGAAACTCTGACAATCCAGTTTGTCTCATGTAACACTGAGTTTGGAAGGGAATAACCAACACAAAAAAGGCAATCAGAAAATCGAAATAATTTAGATATCCTGAAACTCTGACAATTCAGTTTGTCTCGTCTAACACTGAGTTTTGAAGGGAATAACCAACACATATGGGGTAAGGAGGAGAGAAAGGTGGACAAATGTGGTGAGGGAAGAAGGTAGAATAGGACCAGTCTGCTTCTTAACTATATGGTGTGAAATATCAACAAAAGGTGAGTCCATTTTTCTTGCTCCACCACTTCACTTCAGTTATTTTCAGAGCCTCTTTTCTTTCTAAAGCTTTGATTTACTAAAAGTATGCTCCTTTACTAAAGGAGCTCTGGTAGCGTAGTGGTTACGAATCGGGCTGCGAACCTTAAGGTCAGCAGTTCGAAACTACCAGCCGCTCCGCGGGAGAAAGATGAGGCTTTCTACTCCCGTAAAGATTTACACCCTCGGAAACCCTGTACAGGGTCGCTATGGGTCGGACCCGACTCGACGGCACTTAACAACATGCAATGGCTTTATAGTTGTTTTGGGATGGATAATGCTGTGTGTCAATATGGTTAGGCTTTGATTCTCAGTGGTTTGGCAGACACACAATGTAATCACATCCCATTTGTGACCTGATGTGAGCAGAAAGGGAAGTTTCCTTGTGGTGTGGCATAGTTCCAGTATGTTTATGGATGTTCTAGCAAAGCTTGCTCTCTGTCTTGACACTGAATTATCATCATCCCCTGACCTCTATTTCTTGGATATAAGCTGGCAGAAGTCTCTGACCTGCAGCTTTATCTGTAGATTTTTAATTTGCCAACCCCCATAACCCCATGAATGAGCAGAGGCCTCCAGTGTACCTGACCTACAGATTTGGGACTTGCCAGACCCCACAATTGTATGATCCATTTCCTTACAATTGCATGAGCCAGTCCCTTCAGATAAATTTCTCTATAAACCCAAACTCTAAACCCACTGCCATCGAGCCAATTCTGACTCACTCATAGCAACCTCATAAGACAGAGTAGAATTGCTCCTTACGGTTTCTGAGACTCAAATCTTTATGGAAACAGTCTCATTTCTTGCATGTGGCTGCTGGAACTGAACCAGCAACCTTAAGGTTAGCAGTCTAACATTTAATGCACTGACTACCAAGTCTCCTTTTAATCGCTCTTGCTGTATATTTATATATGCTTCATTGGTTTTACTCTTCTAGAGAATCCAGATGAAACCACATTGTTAACAAATTCAACCTGTAGGTGAAATACAAAAGTACTATGCAAGGTTAGCAGTTCAAGCTCACCAGCTGCTCCTCAGAAACTCTATACAGGGTCACTATGGGTCAGAACTGACTTGACGGCACTTCACAACAAACACCACCACCATGCACTTAAATATTAACAAAAAGAGAGGGGTAAATGGAAGAGGAGAAGAGAAGAAGACAGGTATACCAACACATTGAAATGTTTTATTACTTTATTTTTCTTTCATCAGACTAGTCGTCTTCGAAATCCATGGGAAATCACAGTGCTTTGGTATCTGGAGAGAGGAGAATGCAAAGGCATATCTGCAATTTTTATTTCTGGTGGGCCTTTCCCCAAGACAATCTTCCGATCTTCCCCATGGCAAAGTCTTTCACTTTGATTCAGAAAAAGAGAGTCTTCTAAAGGACCAGCATAGATACCACAAGCATCTGCATGCTAAAGAGAAAAAATGTAACAAAAACAAACACCTCTGCTGTACATCACATCAAACATCACTTTTTGATAGCTTAAAATGGAAGGTTCCCAAGAGATTTTCTGTTTTCTGTTCAAAAGGAAAGTCTAATGGACAGAACAACATCCCTTTTTCAGAAGCAATGCTCTGTTTTCTGTGTTTCCTGATTCCCAGGAAGATAAACTTGAAGTCAGATTATGGAACTCTAGCTTTACTTATCATGGAATTTTGTATAAGTCATTTACCCTTGTGAGACTTAGTTTGCTCAAATATAAAATACTAAAGGATTCCTTGAAGATTGTTAACTATTAATTATTAAATACGATGCTGCTATTGAAGCAGCTGCTGAAAAAAATGAGTTATTTGAGGTAATTGACTAACATATACATTTGCTTCTGGTCTTGGGTGCAGCCTTCTGTGTTATTTTCGCATATAGTTAAAACGTTTCCCACAGATAAAACGGCAAAGGTAAAGAGAAAAAAGGATGGCATAAGCTAATATTGACTCAATGTGTTCACTTTGATTTTATTTAATTCTCATAGTAACTGCAAGCTAGAACGTTTGATACACTAGTCACTAATTATGAGGGTAAGTCAAAAAATATTGCTACAGTGATGCCAGAGATGGAGGTAGAGATGATGACTTGGAGAGATGGAGTGGCTGGGGACTCTAGACCAGATAGGGAGAGGGGCTATGAGCTGACCACCAGGGGGCAGGCTTGTGGGGTGTACCCTTTGGTTGATGATGCATGCAGGGGATTGTAATCATGGCAATGAACTGAAGTATGATAGGATGAATGTAAGGCTAATGTTCTCCCATGTAAACTATCACATAATTCACAATAAAAACTAAAAAAAAAAGGATGTATTGCTACAAAATAATAGAAACTTTCATTAAGCAAAAACAGAAAAATGGGAGGCTACTGTTTCTTGACATACCCTCCATCTAGATCTATGCACTTCTGAAGGTGGTGTTTCCATCTCTCCAGTTGTTTCCTGAAGAATTCTGCACTCAGTTTAAACCATGTCAAGACAATGCTTTTGGTATCCTTCAGGGACTTGAATCATGTTGTTTTTAAAATGTTCTCTGAGTTTGGGGAACAAAAAAGTCTAAAGGTGACTGGCTTACAAGCTTTCAAGAGGGAACCTAGATCCACAGGGCGGGAGGATGGTGGAATCTCCAGTGAGTAGTGTCCGACCTGTCGGGGAGGGGCAGATGAAAAGAAATGCAGATGGGTCCCTTGGGATGCAAGGGTGAATGATTGCCACCAGGACTGATTGTGAGAACTGGAAATTTAAAGGTGGACATTTTATAGCAAAGAGGGGAGTGATTAACCTTTCAGTCTAGGATCGCAGGGCCCTGGGACCATCAATGGAGAAGAGCAGAGAGTGGGACCCCACCCAGAGGAGCAGTGAGGACAGAGACTGAGACAGAGAAGATGACGTGAAGCGAGAGGACGACACAAAGAGATGGAGTGCCTGGGGACTAGGGATCCAGAGAGGGAGAGGGGCTGTGGGCTGAGGACCATGAGGGGAGGGTGGGCGGGATTGTAGGGTAGACCCTTTAGTTGGGCGATGATGCATGGACAGGATGGTAACTATGGCAATGAGACGATGTATGATGGAATGAATGTAAAACTAATGTTCCCCCATGTAGACTATCACACAATACACAATAAAACATTAAAAAAAAAAAAAAAAGTCTAAAGGGACAAGGTGAAGGCTATAGGGTGAATGGGGTAAAGTTTCCCAACAAAATTCTCAGTAGGATAATCCTTGGTACTTTTTGTTGTGATAGAAAAATTTCCTTGGCAAACTTTTCTGGCCTTTTTCTCACCAATGCAACTTTCAGCTTCTTTACAACTTCATAAGCCCCCATGATTGTCCTGTGTCCTTTGAAGAAAATCTATCAAGATTACCCATTTAGGATCCCATAAAACAGTCCCCATAATCTTCTGTGCTGACCTCTCTGCTTTGAACTTAACTGGGCCAGCAGATCTCCTTGGAAGCCGCTATTTTGACTAGATCTGTTTTTGCAGATACCTTAAGGAGACTAAGAAAGTATTAGTAAGAGAACATGTTTGCGGTCATCCACTGATCATAGAGATATGTTTAAACATGTTTTGTTTGGCATATACCTGTGCATGCTTAAACTGGGACCCTAGTAGTAATACTTTTTGACTTATCCATGTGTGTATTTAATATATTAGCAAACTAATAAGAACAGCATAGAAAACAGACATTAAAATACATGTATGTGCATGTAGGACAACTCAGAAAAGTACAGTGAATGGATAGAATCTATTGCATAATAAAAAAAAATGCTATAAACATCATTTAGTTGTAATCAGTAAGAAATTTACTTGCTTTAATAATATCTAAATGATAGCCTTGTCCAGAAAATTTTTAACAGGTTTATTTACAAGTGTTATCAAATTGAACTGCTTAATCTTGTTCACAGAAACATTTTGATTTGCATTTTGTCCCTGTGTATTTCTATTAAAAAATCCACACATATGAAAATGAAAAAATTACTAATTCGTGTTTTCTGTCCCCTATGTTTCCATTTGCAATTACATACTTAGGTACCTTTTGATCTCCACCCCCAGGAAGAAAAAGTCCAATGTTCAGGACTACCAAAATAGGAAGAAGTGACATTTTTTTTTCTTGAAGGATGAAATCTTCCCCAGCATACTATATTCTTAAGCACATTCTCCATGTGTGTGGCATGCTAGTTGGCTGTCTACTGGCATAACTGTTACATGTTGTTATGGATGGGTTAATGTATTCAAAAAGGCCAACCAAGTAGGCTGCAGTTGCTTCCTGCAAAGTAGCAATAGCTGTTCTGGAAGCCCAGATCTGTTTTGAAGTCCTGAGCAATTGATCGCACTCGACGGTAAAAGGGAGGTTTACAACTCAGAATGCAGTGGATTTCTGAAATATCTAATTTCATGGACTGCACAGTACCAGGCCTGTAATAATGAAGTTTAGAGGGTGCATTCTTGGAAGCAACTTTTGTAGCCAGTTGCTTCCTGGGTGTTTTACTTCCAGATAATCGGCCAGCAGTCTGTACAGAGACCTTCTTACTAACCTCATTCTTCTTGGGTTGGAGCTTGGTGATCTAGAGGTAGTGCCGGTATTAAAGAGCTATGACCTCAATTATTGCATTTTTTTTTTTAAGTTTTTATTGTGAATTGTGTGATAGTTTATATGGGAGAACATTGGTTTTACACTCATCATTTCATTGCAATGATTAAAATCTCCTCTGTGCATCATCACTTAACAGTATTTGCTTCTACTATTCCCTCTGTTTTTTGGTGGGGAAGGGATGGACACAAAAACACTCAGGAATATATAATCAAACAACCAAAGGGCACATTCTGCAAGCCTGCCTTCTGGCCACCAGCACACAGCCTTTCTCTTTCCATGAGCCTAGGGTCCTCAGCTGTTCTAGCTCTCCATGTCCTCATCTCCTCCGCCTCCATCTCTGGTGTCACTACTTCTCTGGACAAGGTCCTACATTCCACTCGTGCTCTTCTCCCTTGATGGTCTTAGGGTCCTCTGTTCCTGGACTTTAAGATTAACTACTCCCCCCTTTTTGTTACAAAACTTCTACCTGTACAGTTGTGAATCACAATTAGTCATGATAACAATTACTCACTATTGAATAAGACTCTTATCCCCATCTCTTTTCACCAGATCTATGTAAACAAAATGAAAACTATTCAGTGGGGAGTCT
>NW_006408665.1:1431381-1432122 GCF_000296735.1 Chrysochloris asiatica | reverse complement strand
TCACCAGCTGACCAACATGGTCACCAGCAATCTTATATGTCTACTCATGTGTTCCCTTTGAGTTTCAGTCTTGGAGGAGGGGGTTTTGTCCTGAAAGGACTTGATTGCTTGCCTTGATGGCTCCCTGGCGAATAACTTGCTTGTTCTTATAGTAGCCAATAAGATTGCCATTTTTATTACTAATTGCATTTTTACACTGTTATTAACAATGGCATCTGAAATGACTTTGTGAATATAAAAGTTATGAAAAAACTAAACAGAATTAAAATTCTAAAGAAGGTCAAGAAGAAATGTGCTGATGTCTGCAAAACAATTTTTCTTCTGTAATTGCAATACAAAATTAACACTCTGTAGTTCTAACGAATGAAAAATATAGTCAATACTGTTATTTTCATCATCAAACCAAAATTACTTAGGGTATGAAAAAACTGACCTGATAATATGCCATTAAAGTAAATGAAATATAGCCCAATTTTAATACTGTAGAAAGTCTTCACATGCACATATGTAAAATTGGTGTTTAAAATTACTGTCTTGATATCCTCAGTCTTATTATTGTTTTCAAAATGTCAGATAAAAACACATATAGGATAATCATCTCAGGGCAAATGCAACTTTATTTATTACATTGCATGTGTACATGTCATAAGAAAAGAATAGAACCAAATTTTAGTTGTTGTGGTCAGGTGCCATCGAGTCGGAACCAACTCATAGCAACCCCACGCACAGCAGAACAAAACA
>NW_006408665.1:1395153-1427121 GCF_000296735.1 Chrysochloris asiatica | reverse complement strand
GTGGCAACAATTGTGAGGTTGGTCCAGGATCAGGCAGTGTTATGTTCTGTTGTGTATAGGGTTACAACTCAATGGCACCTAACAACAACAATCTTAGCAAGTAGATATCTATTATTTTACTGACAAGAATATACACAGCTAAACATACACCAACTCAAGAGTTTCTATATGTATAATTTAATGCCATTGGTTACATTCTCCAAATTGTGCAACCATTCTCATCCTCTGTTTCTGGGTCGTTCCTTCCTCCCTCACTAACATAAACTCACTGCCTTCTAAGGTTGCTACCTAATCTTTCACATTGCCATTGTGAATTTGATTCCATACAAATAGTTCTTAAAAGAGAATAATGCTCAATGCAGGCTTTTTTTTTTTTTTTTTTAAACTAGTTAAACTAAACTACCGTTCATTTTTAAGATGACCTCAGGGGATAGTTTTGGTTTAAGGTTTAAAGATTATCTCAGCAGGGGATAGTTTTGGTTTAAGGTTTAAAGATTATCTCAGGACAATAGTTTCTGGGCTTCATTCACCCTCAATGGCTCCAGAAAGTCTAGTTTCCATGAGAATTTGAGATTCTGTTCTGTATTCCTCCCACCACTCTTTGATCAGTATTCTTCTATGGACTCTTGTAAATTGTTCAGTTAATGATAGCTGGGAATCATTTATTTCTTCTGCTTTCATGGCAAAGAAACAGTTGCTCATGGAAGCAGTTAGCTACATATTACATACTTCTTCCTATTCCTGACTCTCCCATTGTTCTAGGAGAGTAGAGACCAATTTTTGTGTGCCTTGAATGGATACTTGCAGGCTTTTAAGATCCCAGGCACTACATAACACACAAGGAGGCAGAACAGAAACACTAAACATATCAGTCTAATTAACTGGAATGTGCATGAATCCATGACCCTAAACCTCTAAATCAAGAAACTAAACCTCTGAATTGCTTGATTACAAATATGCAACCTTGGCAGCTACTAGTTTTTGTCATTGTTGTAAACATCTGTCATACAACTTTTGCCAATTCGCTATACTTGTACAATTTATTGACAATTATAATCATCTGTTGTATAGTCCTACTCTTCATCAGTGACATTTTCCCATCACTATTAATCTCCTTGTCTCCCTATCTCTTACCCATGGTGCTATTGTTAAGTTAAGCACCATGGAGTCAGTTCCAACTCATAGGGACCCTGTGTACAGTTTCCAAGAACCGCTGACCTTGTGACTCAAACTGACCTTTCAGTCTAGTATTTATCCTACAGTGCCATGCCAGGACTCTTTACCCCTGGTAGCCAACCACTAGTAAACTGTGGTCTCTATGTATTTGCCTTTTCTTGTCTTTTTATATAAATGAGCTTATACAGTATCTGTCCTTCTGTGGTTGGCTTATTTCATTCAGCATAACGTCAAGCTTCATCCATACCATAGCATGTATCAAGACTTCATTTCTCCTATTGGCTGAGTAGTTTTCCATTATATACATGTACTACATTTCATCTACCTTTTGACTGTTTTCACTAGTGCTACAGTGAACATTTGTGTATAAGCCTCTTTTTGAGTCTCTGCTTTCAAGTCTTTTGGATATACACCTAGGAGTGGAATTGCTGGGTTATATGATAGCTCTATTTTTAGCTTTTTGAGGAACCACCATTAGGATATCAGTATTGACTTTACCTTTTTCACTGTGACTGTTTTTCACAATCTTTACCATTTTGCATTCCCACAAGATTGGGTTCTGATTTCCCAACATCCTTGTCAGCATTTATTTTTATATCTTAGCTCTCCTAGTGGTATGAAATAGCAAGGTACGTTTTTATTCAAGATTAATTGCTTAACCACTGGAATCTTGCAAATCAGTTAAACACATTTCTTAGTAAGCATCATAACTTGAAATCTCTTAGTCAGATTATTTCCATATATTCTCCTTTAAATAAACACTTAACCTTTTAAGAAAAATGGTGAATCTGAATTTAGAAAATGTACTGAAGCTACTGACCGAGTGTGAGTACTGAATGAGCAACAGTCCTATCTGTAAATCTAGCCATATCGTTCCCATGGCTTTCTACTTGCACAGGCAATACAGCTTTAAAAATGCATGCTCTGCATCTGGGGACTTCAGACACAGAGAGGGAGAGGGGCTGTGTGCTGACGACCGGGGGGCAGGTTTGTAGGGTATATCCTTTGGTTGGCTGATGATGCATGGAGGGGATTGTAACCATGGCAATAAAACGATATACCATAGATGAATGTAAAACTAATGTTCTCCGATGTACTATCATATAATTCACAATAAAACATTAAAAAAAAAAAAAAAAAAAAAAAAACACATGCTCTGTACTGTAGCTTTAATGTTAATGGTACCTGCTTCTGCTTGAGCTCTTTACAAACATCCAGTGCTAGTTGGAATGAAGTGGAGAAAAAGGTTGATCAATAGTTATGAAAACCTTTGGTAAATTTATTTTACATTTCTAACTATTTGAATGCATTGCTATTTAACTGTTTGTAAGTTTGTGAAAATACATCAAAATAGTTTTTGTGTATTTACATATCTATTTATGGATATATCCAATGGTATAGACTTTTTTATTCTAAGTATATATGGAAACATACCTTTATATTCATACTCCTGAATTTCATACTTTCCTTCCAAGGCATAACATAATGTCTTGGAATCATCCCTTGTTTTAATGAAAACCGTGGCAAGTGAACATCAGTATACCTGAAGATGAGTAAAATAAGAAGCATGTCTTTTGAGATGAACAAAATCATTTGAGCATTGTTGTAAGGTTAAGAAGGTGACAGTGTTCTGTCCTTGGTTTGGGCCCCACTGTAACTGCATGACAGAGAGCCAGTGTTTGAAGTTTACCAAATACATAATCAAACCATTAAATCACAATTACCCAGAGCCAAGACCAAGGGCTTGGTATTTGTATTTCCAACTATATGCTGTCCTTTACAAATTGCCCACCATGTTCATTTCAACCAGATCTTTAGGGAGGAGGTGGCACACCGTATTTTGCTTCAGGCCTACGAAACCTGACCAGTCACAAAACTTTGGTAACTAAATTGAGAATATACTGTATAGTCTTGCTTTCCCTGCTCATTTATGTTTTCTCTAGAACAGGGGTGGGAACATCCACCCTACAGATCATATAAGGCCCATGAGATCATTTGGTTTGTCCCTGCCAAGGCAACCGCAGTTCCAGCCATCACACTGTTGTTGTTATTGTTAATGCCATCGAGTCTGTTCCGACTCATAGCGATCCTGTACAGGTTTCTGAGGAGCAGCTAGTGGGTTTTAACAGCCTACTTTGTGGTTCGAAGCCCAGTGCTTATCCTACAGCACTACACCAGGAGCCCAGACATCACATTATTGTTGTTGTTAAGTGTTGTCGTGTGATGCCTCTTAGCAACCCTCTATAGGGTTTCCAAGGAGCAGCTGGTAAGCTTGAACTGCTGTCCTTGTGGTTCAAACCAACTTTATAGTACAGCTTATTAGCCCACAGCACCACACCAGCACTCTAGCCATCACATTGTTTTTGTTAAGTGTTGTTGAGTCAGTTACGACCCATAGCAACCCTATATAGGGTTTCCGAGAAGCAGCTGTTGAGCTTGAACCGCCGACCTTGCAGTCCAAATGGCTTTGCTGTCTGGTGCATTAACCCACAGCGCCACACCAAGACTCCACAAATTTTTGACTAAATACAGCAGGATAATTTTTAAGTTGATAATTTTGTATGACTTGTGAACGGTTATACATTTTGGCAGAAAAATGGTTCCCCACCCCTCCTCTAGAACATAAAGCTTTCTTTATAAGTGCCAAGAGGATATGCAAAATTATCATCACCTAAACTGCAAAACACCCAGAACCTAAAACCCAAAACCTTTAAATCTTTATTTGAAATACTCACTTATAAGGTACCTTGTATGAGGTCTCATCAGAGCAGCTATTGGTGAGTTTTGGTAAAGTTGGACACGTGTCTTTTCCTGAAGCCATAACTGCAGCAATGACAGAACTCTCATCTAAACTTCACTAACTCAATAGCCTAATTATGACATTGCTGTTTCTGATGTAATGTTTTGCTAACTTCATAGCAACCCTTAGCAGATACATTAACAATAGCAGTTCAAGAGGCCCAAGTTCAGAGTTATTTTTATTGGTTTTCTTTCCTCTTTTTGAACTCATAATCATTCTTACATTGTTGTTAAGTTTTGACTCACAGCAACCATGAAAAGGGTTTCTGAGGAACGGCTGGTAAGTTTGAACTGCCAACCTTGTGGCCCAGTGCTTATCCTACAGCATCACACTAGAAGATAAGTTTCATTACAGGAAGCTAATTCTTGTTATCATTCTTATAGCCGTTAAAAAATGGAGATGTTTTACAAATTTGACACAAACGTGCTAGAAAATGTTAGGCTAAGTAACTATTGTTGTTGTTGTTGTTGTTAAGTGCCGTCGAGTCGGTTTCGACCCATAGCGACCCTGAATAGGGTTTCCGAGGCTATAAATCTTTACGGGAGCAGATCGCCTCATCTTTCTCCCGCGGAGCAGTTGGTAGTTTCGAACTGCTGACCTTCCGGTTCACAGCCCGATTCGTAACCACTACGCTACCAGAGTTCCTTACCCACCAATAATCATTTCATATTAACATTCCCTATTTGCCACTATAACTTTTCTATTTTCAATATTGTACATGGTATACATCCTATCAGATACACACGTGAAGAGTGTAAATCCTAAGAGTATAAAAGTATAAACTTGCCTAAGCCCTAATCAAGCCAACCTTTTATTAAAATGGGTTATGCATATTGTAGAATCTTATAATGAACTTATTTTAATAAAGAAAAGCTAAGCGCGAGAATTAGCACTTAATGTTACCATGATAGAAAGGTGGAAAACTGATCAGAGTAAATCCTAAGTAGCTAGTAGGAAACGTTAGGCCTATGTGGTGCTGTAGGAGAAGCACTGAGCTGTAAACAAGGTCAGTTCAAACATACCAGCTGCTCCTTGGAAATTCTATACAGGGTCATTATGACTCAGAATTGATTTGACAGCACTTAACAACAAAGGAGGAAGAACTTCTGTAAAATAACTCTGGTTTAGCATAAATGAATGAGTTCTGACAGCACTATGAGTTAGGGCTTGGGTTTCTAAGTGTGAGGCTGGTGGTTCAAACCCACCAACCACTCTGTAGGAGAAAGATGAGATTTTCTGTTAATGTAGAGCAGGGTGGGAAACCTTATTTCTGCCATAATTTATAATATCACTCATGGGCCATACAAAATTATTAATTAAAAGATTAGCCTGATGTATTTGATCAAACAATTAACTCAGCCTTAAAGTTGTCCTGGTGTAGCACTGTGGGTTAATGTGCTAGACTGCAACGTCTATTTAAACTGCAAGGTCAGCTGTTCAAGCTCACCAGCCGCTCCTTGGAAACCCTATATAGGGTCACTATGAATCAGAACTGACTTAATGGCATTTAACGTGATAGCTAAGGAACTCTGGTAGTGTTGTTGTTAAATGCCATTGAGTCAGTTCTGAACCATAGTGACCCTATATAGGGTTTCCAAGGAGTGATGGTAAGCTTGAACCACTGACCTTGCAGTTCAAACAGCTTAGCAGTCTGGCACATTAACCCAAAGCACCACACCAAAACTCCCCTGGTAGTGTTGTTGTTGTTGTTGTTATGACTCATAGCAACCCTCCTGTACAGGGTTTCCAAGGCTGTGAATCTTTACGGGAGCAGAAAGCCTCATCTTTCTCCCGCAGAAAAGCTGGTAGTTTCGAACTGCTGACCTTGCGGTTCGCGGCCCGATTCGTAACCACTACGCTACCAGAGCTCCTTATAGTGGTTACAAATTTGGCTGCTAATAAAACTACTAGCCGTTCCATGAGAGAAAGATGAGGCTTTCTGCTCTTGTAAAGATTTACCTATAAATCCTACACAGGGTCACTGAGTTGGTACTGACTCCATGGCACATCACCACCACCACCACCACCACCACCACCACCACCACCACCACCACCACCAATGTGATGGCCTGAACTGCGGTTGCCTTGTCAGGGTCAGACCCAATGATTTCACAAGACTTACATGGCCAGTGGGCCTGGTGTCTCCCACCCCTACTGTAGAGACTTAGTCTAGAAAGCCTATAGAATAGGGTGGCTCTGAGTTGAACTGACTCAATAACAGAGGTTTATTAACTGAACACGTGGGAATGGTATGTAAAGGTACTTCCTAGAGTTACAGAGAAAGATTGAGGGAAGAGTAATTTTAATAAAGATAAAATTTTAAAGATCCTTAAAAATGCAAGTATGCAATCCAAGTCAAGATTCTGTGTGGTTTACAAATGCTAAGGAACCACAACTATTGACCAAAAAGAACCAGGAGGGAAGGGGTGTAAGATTCATTTAATGTAGACAAAGTAACCTCAGGCATTATTACCCTACAAAAACCTTAACTTTTACTAGAAAAACTGGCAATACTTACAACCACGTGTGGCATTTACATTTTCAAGTATTTTCTTTCTTGATGTACGATTAACAATCATTCATAACTTCAATTAAATGCTATATCCAGTTACCTATTGAAATATTTTCTCCCCTTGGTTACAGTAATCTCATAAAAAAATCCTTGACATTAAAAAATAATCACTTGAAGCTCTTTAATGAATGCCCAAAACCCAATTTATTTTTTCATTCTTTATAAATGAAAAAGCAACCAATAACCATTGTTCCTTACTTTTCCCAATTAGGTTCAACTTTAATGACCGTGTAAATCTGTAAAGGTTAGTTTCTAATTGCTTTCTACATATTTTGTTTAAAACGTTGTGTAAACTAGTGTCATCTCTTAAGTAAACTACCTTAATTTTTGTCATTAATAAAGATTTTAAATTTAAAGCTTCATGCAGATATGATCATTGTCAGTATCCAACTTCCTTCACATCAGTTTTTACAGTCCTAGGCAGACTACCACTGGAAGATGTTTAAAAAGCCATGGTAATACACAGCTTTAGATCATAGTCAGTACTTATGGATCACATGACCAAGTTAATAAGAAGTCAAAAACAAAGTCAAAGAACTAATATTTATTTAAAAAGCTAACATTTATTTACTCCTGACCAAACAAACAGTGGGAAAAGTCATCAGTATAACCATATTTTCAGTGTCTAACCTTAAAATGGCCTTAAAGTTCTTAGAATACAGAAAACCTAAATTTGAACGCATTTAAAATAGCTTAACTTTGTTTCATTATTTAGGTGAGTCAAGTTTTGATCCACGGCAGTCCCATGTGACAGAGTAAATCTGCCTCATCAGGTTTTCTAGCCTATAATCTTTATAGCAAATGGCAAGGTCTTTCTCCCCTGGAGCGACTGGGTGGGTCTGAACTGCCAACGCACCTTAGCAGCCTAGTGTTCAATCCTTCGATCACAGGGCTCCTGAGTGTCCCACAGAGGATCTTTTAGTGGAATGTTTTGAAACCAATTAGTCAATGCAAAGATAAGCCAAAAGAAACAAACAAACAAATTGTTGAATGCTATGGCATCGCTTAATAAAAAAAAAAAAAGATGATCAAGTAGTGATATTCATAATTAACACATGCATGAGCCTGAGAAATTAAATCCTTTACCATATATTTTAGAGTGTTTTGTCAGATACGAGATGTTGTTAAGTGTTTCTGTCAGTCAGTCACTCATCTTCCTATATACTCATTTTCACTTCAAACAAGAAAACAATCTCTCACCCTCCAGATTTTCAGTGCAAAGTACAACAGAGCATTCATAGTAGGAAGTTATTATTACAATGTTATTTTAAAAAGGCTTATTTATTTGTCCAAATGTCCAAAATGTCTAAATCATCAAAAGATATCTATATCATAAGAATGATCAACCTCAATCGCTTCCTCTGAATCCAACTTTCTTTCTCCATGTCCTTCCTGTGACTCATCGAGAGAGGCCAGAGCCTCGTTTGTATCACTTGCAAATGTTTCTCGTGATGTATCATCATCTTCTTGAAAATTTAGACTTTTAATAGCTTGTTTCATCTTTTTTCCCAACACTTGTGTTCTCCTCTTCCTAGCAGCTTTTTTATTTTCATATTCCTTTTGGTTTTCAATGTAGAAAATGTCCTATAATAAATGAGCAACTTTAATAAATAAATACCACTTATTAAAAATATATTACAACTCCCCCCCCCCAAAAAAAAAAAAAGCTAAAGAGGATATAGAGAAACTCTGTTAACTGATGGTATGTGGAGGGGATTATAATCAATGTAATGAAACAAGGTATATGAATGTTTGAATGTGAAACCGATGATGTGCCCTGAAAACTTTCACTCAATCCACAATAAAAACAAACAAAAAAATATTACAAGGCAAGATCTTTACATTCTTTATCACCATTTCTCAAAACAACTAAGCAAATATGATTAGGTTCATTTTACAAATGAGACACAGAGTCCAAGAGATGAACTGCAAATGAAGAAGGCACAAGGTTTACTTGATATGACACAATGACGAAAGTTCATTTAAGGCAGAGTATGTGAAGGGGATCAGTTGAAATTAAAGAGAGAGAAGCAGAGTGGAAGCCAAATTATAATGAATTTCAAAAGGCAGGAGTATTATCATTTTTACCTTAATTTGTTCCTCACTGATAGTAGGAGTGTTTTTCAGGAGATTCAGAAAAACTCCACCTGGTGTTCTTCTTCGACTACCATTCTACAAACAAGAAGGAATTAAAAAAAAAAAAATTAATCTGTATAGACTCTTCACATGTATGGTCACAACCACTTCTAGACAGAGAAATGGTTCAGACATTAGAACAGGCCTAAGGAGGTAGGCAAATAACAAATTTAAAGCTCAATTCTGATTTTGATCCTTATAAAATGGGTATCATGAGAAAATTATTAGTTTTGATTTCATCTACAAAATTAAGGTTTCTGAAAAAAGTGGTCTTGTATCTTTTTCAACTTTCAAATTCTGTGATCTGTAAAATCTACATAGTAACAAAGAGGCACTAGCAATCCAGCTCAAGTGATTAATATGAGTAATTGTTGTGCTGTGAGTTGGTTCCAACTCATAGAGACCCAGTATAGTGCTTCCAAGTAGCAGCTGGTGGGTTTGAACCAAGCTTGTGATTAACAGTCCAATGCTAATCCTACAGTGACACACCAGGACTTCGAACAGTATGAATAAATGACCCAATTTTCTGCTTCGCTCTACCATCTGATAAAAGAAAATCTACAAGATGTGAAAACATATCATAAAGTCCTCAATAACGAAAACTATACTTTTGAGCTAAAACTAGAATGACCAACGGAGCAGAACAGGAAATCCAGAAATTAGCCAACACATATGGGAATTTAATATAAAAACATTATTAAAAAGACTGAAGAGGTTCTTATATGAAATGACCGCCAAGATACAATAGAGTATACAAGATACAACAGAGTGTACACAGTATATTACGATTTGCATAAAAAAAGAAGGGGAGGTTTAGATGGCTGGAGGAGGGGGATAACTTTTTACAGCATACTCTTGATTCTTTCTGAATTATATGAATGTGTTAACTATTCAATTGAAATTTCAAAACCAGAAAAAAAAATCAGTGAATATACATTTTCCATTTATTTGAGATGGCAATGTGGGTTAATGTACCAGACTGCAAAGCCATTTGAAATGCAAGAATGGCGGTTTAAGCTTATGAGTCACTCCTCAGAAACCTTATACAGGGTCGCTATGGGTCAGAACCAACTCGAAGGCACTTAACAACAAACAAGCCATTGCAGAGAAAAGTAGCAAAATAAGATAGGCAAAAAAGAAAGAAGGAAACTCCCATAATCCCACTGGTTATAGGTTACATTTTGGCATACACAATTTTCCTTTTTGGAATCCTGGTATGGAACAGCAGGATAAGCACTGGACTATGAGGTCGGTTTGAACTGCAAGGTTGGCAGTTCAAACCCATCAGCCATTCCTTGTAAACCATATACAGGGTCACTATGAGTCAGAACCAACTTGATAGCACTTAACACTTTTCTTTTTATATATAATTCATTTTTTAAAAGCCTCTTTCTCCTGGCAGAAATGGGATTCTGATGTACAAACCAGTTTATAATAATTTTTTTTTTTTTAATCTGTACATGGAGACAGAGACGATGACATGGACAGATGGAGCAGCTAGGAACACTGGACTCAGGGAGGGAGAAGGGCTGTGTACTTGCGTCCGGGGAGCGGGCCTGTGTGATGTACCCTTTGGTTATTTGATGATGCAGTGAAGGGATTGTAATCATTGCAATGAAACGAAATACGACCGGATGAGTGTAAAGCTGATGTTCTCCCATGTAAACCTCACAACAAAAACTTCAAAGAAAAAACTCTGTTACATACCATTTCATGTCAAATAGATGTCTGGGCCTCTTCATCTTTGGATATTGCTCTTTAAGCTGACCAAAAACCTTGGAAAGAAACTGTGACCATCACCCTAACACTTTCTTTTCTTGCTTCCTCCATTGAATCCATCAGGAAATCCTGTTGTTTCTATCTTCTACAAACATTCAGAAATCTGAACCCCTTTCACAGCCCCAGTGGTTAGAGCCACCATCTTCCTTTGCCTGGATCTGCACCAGCCTCCTGAAGTGGTTTTCTCCTGCTTCTACCCTTGATCCCAGTCTCCTCTCATCACAGCAGCCAGAATGAAATGCACTTCTGACGTGCACACAATCCCCCAAGCACTATTTCATTTAAAGCAAACATCCAACTCCAGAAAATGGCTAACAAAAACAAAATCCAATGAGTAGTGCTACACAATCAAAAGTTTCATCCGATGGCCTCTAGCCATCCTTTTAAAAAGATGCCTGGCACTGAAACAACTGACCTTTGCCACCCCACCCCTCACGGACACACAGGACAAGAGAGTCCTCACTAGACCTGGCCTCACATTACCTCTCTGAACATCCTCCCCTCCCGCCACACACACACACACACACACACACATACACACACTCTCTCTCTCAAGCACTGCTCCAGCCACACTGACCCCTGGTTCACACCAGACACCAGGCTAGGATCTAGTGTGAAGACTATAACCCTGCGTGCAATGGGCAGGGTTGCAGGTCGTTTTTCATTTCATATTTTGTTCATTATGGATTTTCTTACATTGATTCTGATTTTTTAACTATTGCATAAAAATGCTACTTATCTTAATTATTACATCTTGGGAACCTCTTTATAAGTTCCCTGAGGCAAGTGCCTCAGATCATCACTTCCCTCTCATCCAGCCCTACCATGCGTGGCTCACTTCAATAACAGCTTTTCCTTCTGTATGCTCTGCTATTCCTGCACTGCTCACTGCTTCACCTTCTTCAAGGCTTTGCTTCAGTCAGCACTTTCTCAATATACTCTAACCTGATCACTCCGGTTTAAGTACAATGACCTCCTCTCTCCTCTCTGTACCTCCACACCTGGATCAATTTTTGTTGTCTCAGAAGTTAACACCTTCTAAGGAATGACACCATAGCAGTGCATTTAACATGAGGTAAGTTATTTGCTGTCTTTATTGTTTATAGACACTAACCCTCCATCCCAAACAACAATGAAACCTCCCTTTTGTTAGATACTCACAGGCACTCCATAAAGAACTGTTCAAGGGGGAAAGAAAACTTATCAAAAGAGTGAATTTGGACTAATTTACAAGCAGTAGATTCATGCTGACTTACTGGAATATAAAGAGTCCTGGTATAGCACTGTGGGTGAATGTGCTGAACTATAAAGTTAACTTGAACCGCAAGGACGGCAGCTCAAATTCAGCAGCTGCCCTTCGGAAATTCTATACAGGGTTGTTATGGGTGAAAACCAAATGTGTCAATGGCACTTAACAACAAGAACTGGCATGTAAAGTTTTATTATTACTACATTAAATACCAATGGAGTCCGTGTGGGAGGTTTGACTTCACCTGAGGCACCTTGGAACAAAGGACTGAAGCTGCACTTCCACACAGATAACCCTGTGAGGCACAGTTCTACTTTGACACACATGAGATCACTGTGAGTCAGAAGTGACTTGACAGCAACTGGTTAGTGGTTAAAATATTGAAGAATCTATCATTTTGTGCTCAACAAAAGGACAATCAAAATACCTTAAGAGTGGCAGAAACAGGACATCACTGCATTCATGACTAATGTCATTTGTTTTGTTGGTACCATTTGCTTTGACTTCTGTAATTTACATATTCACTGACAGTTTCCTCAGTCAAGACTGTCAGTTCTAACTGGTTTCCTTCCTATTTCCACAGCATAAAAGTGATCTACTCCTAGTGTGGTGCTGTTGGACCCTGGACCTCAAGGTCAGGTCGAACAGCAAGGTGGGCAGTTAAAACTCACCAGCTACTCATCTGAAACCCTATACAGGGTCACTATGAGTGGGAACCTGGGCACTTATCAACAACTATTATTCAGATTAATGAGTAAGAAGGAAACGGTTCAAAGTTCCTCCTCACCCTATAAATGTGCAATTAAATAAAATCTGCAAGACATGGGACAAACTGCTATTGCCTGTGGTCTGGCCCAAGCCAGACGAGTGTGTGTTTTGGCCATTCTAAGAATGTTGTTGTTCCTACATTGGAGTTAAACAGTGTTTCATAACTCCCCCCACCCCAACTTGCCTCCCCATTCCCAGAAGTCTTTATAGACATATTTTTTTTCCTATTCATCCCCATAATCCTTGAAATTTTAGTACTATAAATACAGCATAGTGGTTACGAATTGGGCTGCGAACCTTAAGGTCAGCAGTTCGAAACTACCAGCCGCTCCGCGGAAGAAAGATGAGACTTTCTGCTCCTGTAAAGATTTACAACCTCAAAAACACTGTATAGGGTCGCTATGGGTAGGAATCGACTCTACAGCACTTAACAACAACATATCTGCTTTTTAATAAGGTTTTGGTAGGCTCTCAGAATGCATACAATGAACCACAGTAGCACTTACATTCACAACTTGGCACTGTGATATGTGCTTTACAAGCATTATCTCATCCAAACCTTATTCAACACAGGATGATTCCTTATTTCACAGCTGAGGAAACAGAGGTTCCAAGAAGTTAAATAATTTAGACAAATCTTACAGCTAATGAGCCACAAAACCAGAACTCAATACCCATACTTGCAAAACCTGAATTTCCAAGGTCCCTCTCTAGGGTCTCCTGTGCTAAACATTTCTAAGTCTATCTAAGTAAGTCATATAAGAGGTATGTTGCTGACGCGTATTAACAGACTACAATTTATGTACATATGTTGTGGTTTAAGGATCCTGGAGTCAGTTCCAGTTCAGTGACCTTGTATCAGGTTTCCAAGGAAGCACCAACCTTGCACTTAGCAGTCCAGGGCTTATCCTACAACACCACATCAGGACTCCTATCTAGGAAAAGTAGTAACTTTTTAAACCCAGTATACAGAAGTTTTCTTTATTGTTGATGAAGATTTTGATAGCATCCAAGCTAAACAAAATGGAGTCAGTTTAGTCATTAGGTCTCAAAAGGTGGTGGTGGTTATGTGCTGTGGAGTCCCTTCTGACTCACAGCAATGCCGTACAGGGTTTCCAAGGCTGTAAATCTTTACAGGAGCAGAAAGCCCCATCTTTCTCCCGTGGAACAGCTGGTAGTTTTGAACTGCTGACCTTGCGGTTTGCAGCCCGATTCGTAATCACTACGCTACCAAAGCTCCTTGAGGACCCTGCAAATGAGGAAGTTTAAAAATTAGCTGAAATGACCATATAGTCCTGGAAGAAGAAACAGGACAAGGAGAATAGGTCATGCTTAAAGCCCATGTTTGAGGAAGTTTGTTGATTTGTTTCTTTTTCCCTAAAGATAGAATGCTTAAGTAAGTTTATTGCCTTCTTTTTCCAAAGAATGCTATCTTGATGTTAAAATAGATTAAGTACACATCAATTGTAACTTACCCTATATAATGTGCCTGCTCTTTGTGTAGGACAGGACAGTCTTGAGAGATTATCCTCCCTGTCCTCCAAACTGCTGGCTTTCTGGTAATAAAGCTTGGATTGGATCTCTCCATCTCTGTGGTTACTACATTGACAGATGGCAAACCCTCATTTCGGTTTTGCAACATTCTCAACAATTTGAATCTGAAACATTCTAATAATTTATGATAAAGAGATTCAACAATCCGAGGCAAGTTTCTTTTGTGGGGAAAAAAAATAAAAATCACAAGATAAACATGAAACCAGAAGCAAAGAAGCAGTTAGACTTACCATTACAAAAAGGCCGCCATTTTGTTCAACTTCAGCAGTTTCCATCAGAAGCTCAATTGCCTTTTTGTTCCCAATTATCCTTACTACTCGGGCGATCAGATCTTTCTTTGGTTCTTGTAACCTGATATGGGACAAACAACGTAATAATAACTTCTTTATTTGCTAAATAACGTGGAACATCAAAATCCTACTCTAATAACATGTGCTTTTCTAAGTCTTCAGTATGTCAAAATAAAAGTGCACAAATTGTCAAATTATCAGAAGCCTAGATAAAAGACATAGTGTATATATAACTGCTTTTTAATATGATTTTTAGAATACATAAAATGAACCACAGCAGCACAACGTAATAGCAAACACATGATTGCGCCAAAAAGGTAGCTCTCCCAACTCCAGAGATGTCTGGAGCTTGAAAATAAGATATAGGATCTTTCCCTCATAAGCTTCCTGCATCAGAATAAAAACCTTAATTAACTACAATATACTGATGGTTTACTATGGGGTAAAAACAATTCTAAGAGACTATATGCACTATTTCATTTAATTCTTTTACAGTCTTTGTTGTTGTTGTTAAGTGCCATCAAGTCTGTTGTGACTCACATCGATTCTGTAGAGGGTTTCCAAGGAGAAGCTGATGTATTTGAAACTCTGACCATGCAGTTCAAATTGTCCTTATGGTCCAGTACTTATTCTACAATGCCACATCAGGACTCCTTATGAGGTAGTAAACACAGGAAGCCTAAATTATAACTCTTCTAATGCCATGAAGGAGAATTAACAGTGGAGAAGTATTATCAGTCCCCTAACTAGACTTTGGAGTCCTGGTCTGGCGCTGTGGGTTAATGCGCCAGACTGCAAAGCCGTTTGAACTGCAAGGTTGGCTGTTCAAGCTCACCAGTCACTCCCTGGAAACCCTATACAGGGTCGCTATGGGTCGGAACTGACTCGATGGCACTTTAACAACAACAACTAGACTTTGGAGTCCTGGTGTAGCACTGTGGGATAAGGCACTGGACAGCTGGGTCAGCTGTTCAAACTTACCAGTTGCTCCTTGGAAACCCTATATAGGGTACTACAACAACTAGACTTTGTATCTTCTCAACAAAAGGCAGTATATTATTGTGGAGCGATCACTAGATTAGGACAAAGGGGCCAGAATTCAGCCCGAGGTCTGACCTGAATTAAATCTGTGACCTTGGGCAAGCCACATAACTAGTAGTCCTTGGTCTCCTTATTTGTAAAGCTAAGGCTTTGGTTTACAAAAACTCTTTAAGTTCCTTTCCAGCACTCAAATTCCAAACTCTCTCAGTATTTTTAAAAAGCTATCTCCTCCAGGACTGTCGGAGGAGATAGCTTTGCCTGGAAAGGAAACACCTGTTTTTCTACCAGCCACATTACTCTTAAACCATTATCTACTTGCAAATCTGTGATACTATTTATTAGTAACTTAAAGCTAACAAAAACTTTCATAGTTAAACCTGAGTTTGTTATAATACATGATTCATAAATTTTCCATATACTAATCAATTCTACTATTAGGTATTTGCCCAGGAGAATAGAAACAATGAGGGATCTTCAAGAAAGTGCATGGGCAAATTCCGTTATCTTTTAATACCATATTTTCCTTCTTTCTGCCATTTGTTATTAAATTTAAAAAGCTTCATGTTATTTTTAAAATAAGCTTCATTATTTTTCATTTAGCTTTCTGACACTATGCTAATGTCTTCAACACTTTCACAACAATTTTCTGCTCCTCCTATCAGGGATTTAGCACATGTTTGTTTGGTCTTGAACAACCTCATGAGAACTTTAGGTCTCATAACATGGACCCTCAAATGGGCACACACTGCATGTAAATTTTGGTGCTGTACCAACCTTGGTATAAAGGTAAACAATTCTGTTAGCAGCGATTTGGGACAGCCTAGTTTTGTTAAAGGATACATATTTTAAGACAGTATATGATGGTAGGTCAGATGTTAGATCATTATAAATGTCTCTATACACAGCATGCCCAGAATAGGAAAAAGCATAATTCCATTTTTTCATGAACTTTTTGAAGCCTTTTTGAACATGTCCAAAGATCTGTATATGAAAGTTTACAACAGCAATATTCATAATAGTCAGAAAGTGTTAAGGCCCACCTGTTGAACATACATATATACACTTCTTAAAAATATATAAAATATGGTGTATTCAAACAATGGAACATGATTCAGCAATCAAACAAAACAACCTACTGATTTCTGCAACAGAATGGAAGCACCTCAAAAACAGTATGTAAAGTTGGAGGAGCCAGATTCAACAGACCACACATGGGATGACCCCACATGAAATGTCCAACAAAGCAATAAACAGAGAAAGTTGATTAGTGGTTGCCTAGAGCAGGCCCTGGTGTGGCCCTTTAGGATAAGCTCTTGACTGCAAGGTTGGTTTGAACCGCAGGGTTGGTGGCTTGAACTCACAAGCCACTTCTTGGAAATCCTATACAGGGTTGCTGTGGGTCAGACAATAACAGGGCAGGAAACAGGAATTTAAACTAACTGAAAATAGAACCAAGGAATCTTATTGGAGAGATTGAAATGTTTTAAAACTGATTTACAATAATGCTTGTGTAATTCAGTAAATTTAAATGAAAAAACAATGAATTATTTACAAGGTAGTCCCAGATTTACAACACATTCAAGTTATGACAATTGGTATTTACAACTGTCACTTTTTTTTGTGAACGTCTTATATAGCTGTATAAATTTAGCTTTCTAAAACGAAATCAGGAGCCTTTTTGTTACTTGAAAACACAGACCCAAATACAGATGTCTTTGCTAAAGCTGATAGCAGAGCCAGGAAGCTGTGAGATGTCACCTCAAACGTGAAGAATAAAAGAAAAGGGCTACAATGACAACTCATTAATTTTTTGATTAGACACATCACCCCAATACCTAGGAATAATCTAAACGGTCCAGAACCTTCCACAAGTGGAGTTATTATAACAACTGACAAGATGCTAACATTATCCAACTCTTCATTTATTGGAATAAAATTTTGTGCATATTTTAACATGCATGCACATGTGTGTATTATACATGTAAATCTATAATGTAATGTTTCTACTCCCAAAGGCAAATAGATTGAATTTGTATTTGACTATGTCAGAAGTAACTTATGATAGAGTTGTTGGGATGGAACAGTCTTAAGTCAGAGACTACTTGTAGTTAAAATGGGTGAATTTTGTTCCATATTAAATCATTGTTGTTAAGTGGTCAAGTTGGTTCCGATTCATAGCAACCCTGTATGAGGTTCCCAAGGAGCAGTTGGTAAGCCTGAACTGCCAACCTTGCAGTTAGCAGCCCAGTACTTATTGTACGTCACACCAGGACTCCATGTAAAATATATTCCAATAAGGTTGTTTTCTAGAAGTTGCCAATGCTTGAAACACTAAATACAACAAAACCCAAATGATTTAAAAAGATATGACTTAACCAAAGTTCTATGGCATTAAACAGAAAGATTTGCTAAAAAGTTCATCTTTTCATGCTATCATGTCTGTTCTACATTAAATAAAATGCAAATGTATTTGAATAATAAAGGAAGCCCAGAGTTCATTCCTTAAATAAAGACTCAAGAAAGACCTTTACTAGTGTATTTTGGAGTCTATTCTACTTTCTGTGGACTCCTGGTTTGGCACTATAGGATCAGTACTGGACTGCAAATCACTAGTTTAGCAGTTCAAACCCACCAGCTGCTCCTCGGAAACCCTATACAGGATTGCTATGAGTTGGAGCTGACAAGACAGCACTTAATACCATTCTACTTCATGTAGATGTAGGGCATTTGGTCAAGTGATCGTTGGCAGGATAAATTTAAATGCTCACCTGAAAGAAATTTCATCAGCCACTTTCTCTTGAGAATCCTCCTCTGAGATCTCATATCGGCCTTTATAGTTCATTTCTAGTCTGGTCCCTAGTCTCTCTTTGACAGGTCGTTTCCTTTTGAGATGACCTTGCCCATTTTCCTCTTCCTTTGATTCCCTTTTTTTGTCACCATGCATATATTCATTTAGCTCTTTGTCTAATTCTTTCGTATGCTCTTCAGATTCCCTCTTAAGTTTCCTAGCAAGCAAATAATTGTAGGTCTCAGATTGTCTGCTTTTGTCAATAGTTCCCTCCATTCCCAAGATACCAAGTTCACTGGCCACTGCATCTTGACTCTGCTCTTGCAAGACAGCACCCCATATGTTGTTAATCTTCTTTCCTCCAGCAGCACTAGGTTTCTGGCTGCTCTGTCCAAACTGAAATGGCTCTGGTTTGGGAGGAGGATTAAAGCACTTCTGTCGCTTGCGCTTCCAAATAGAGTTGTCATCATCAGAATCAGAAAAACTGTCTTCGCTTGAATCCACATTTGTAACAGTTCGATAATGTGATACTGGTGCACATGCTGCCGTTGTATTCTGGAAGGGTCTCGCTGCAATGTCTCCACCTAGAACTTTCTGTAAATGAAAGAAAATACAAACAATTCCACAAACTACAGCTCTATTATGCTATGAATAAGTAAATGAAATTATATAGGAACTGGAATTTCAAAGCAGTACTAATCTTCAAAACATCATTGGGACCAATCTAATTCTTACTTTTTAAAGTTCCCCAAGGAATTTTCCAATTTTAAAGCCGCAAATTCTTATTTCCACAGCAAATGCAGTACTTAGGCTTAAAATGAGTTCATTTTGGTTCGATCTCCTACTGAGAACTTGCCTTCCCATCCCAGATACACTGAATAAGAATCTACAGTTAAGACGATTGGAAGCCCTCTGTTACTAGTTCTCCTTGCTCCACCAAATGGGTCAAGACTGACCCATCTTCAAACACTCATAATAATGGCAGTAGTTTTTTGCGTGCTCCAATGAATCTTTAGTGGTGTACAGATGGGGAAACTAAGGCAGCAAGGCTAAACAACTTCCTGCAGGCCACTCAATACAGGCGCCAGAGTTGTAACATGGGCAGCCTGTACAGCAACCAAAACAAACCTCTCATCTTAAAAATGGAAAGCCAGCACAAAACCACAGTCTTCAATATGTGTTGCACTTCAATGTAAAGAAAACAAAAATCCTCACCACTGGCCAATAAATAATATGATAAATGGGCTAAGATGTTCCTTATCCAAGCTATGGTAATTTCAACAGCCTAATGTTGTTGTTATGTGCCGTGAAGTCCGTTCGGACTCATAGCGACCCTGTACAGGGTTTCCGAGGCTGTGAATCTTCACTGGAGCAGAATGCCTCATCTTTCTCCCATGGAACAGCTGGTAGTTAAGAACTGCTGACCGTGAGATTAACAGCCCGATTTGTAACCACTACACTGCCAGAGCTCCTTCAACAGCCTAATATACACGTAAACATGGACAACAAACAATGAATAAGGAAAACCATAGAAGAATTTGATGCAATTGCGTTATGATGCTGGGAAAGAAATTTTTTTTTTTTTTAAGAATTTTAAAAGTACTTCGGACTGCCACAAAAACACACACTGTGTTAGAATGCTCCTTAGAAACAAGAATAGGGAGACTTCTCTCCCATACTTAGGACATACTATCAGGAGGGACCAGTCCCTGAAGGGCATCATGCGTGGTAAAGTGCAGGGTCAGTGAAAAAGAGGAAGACCCCCATTGAGATGGATTGGCACAGTGGCAGCAGCAATGGGCTGGAGCTTAAAAACGACTGTGAGGATGAGGCAGGCAGGGTAGGGTTTTTTGTTCTGTTGTGCTGAGGGTCACTAAGAGTCAGAACCAACTGGGCAGCACCTAACAAAAACAACACCACGGAAGTCCTCTGGGAATATGGAGTCCTGATGTGGCGCTGTGGTATAAACTCTGGGCTGCTCATTGTAAGTCGGCAGTTCAAACCCAGCAGAAACCCTATGCGAAGTCCCTATGAATAGGAACCAACTATTATCCATTGATGGCACTTATTAACAACAACGGAAGATCAGCTTTCTGAGCGAGGAATGAGCTTCATCTGTGTCTCAGTCTCATCTATTCAAGAGCAGACATTTGACGAAATGAGCGCCAGAGCCTCTTCCAACTAATGTTCCCAATCCAAATCCATAGTCAACTCGTAGCGACTCTATGGGGTAGATTATAACCGCTTCATAGCGTTTTCCAAAACTGCAATATTTAGCAGACTGCAAAGCCGTTTACACTGCAAAGTCGGCAGTTCAAGCTCACCAGCTGCTCCTCGGAAACCCTATACAGGGTCGCTATGCGTCGGAATCAACTCGACGGCGCTTTAACAACAGCACCATCTTTCTCCGAGCGAAGCTGGCGGGATCGAACATCCGGCCTTTCTGTTGGCAGCCGAGCACTGTTAACAATTGTCACCAGAGCTTTTCCTGACGTCCTCGATTTCGACATTTTCAGTAAAATCTGCCCTCCGGGGCCATCCTGAGGTGCTGGAGTAGGGAAGCCCATTAAGTTTATAAAAGGAAAAGCGGCATATGGGACGGCGGAGGAGGAACGATCACATGCTCGCTTCCAAGCGACTGCAAGGCCCGGGGGCCCCGCCTAGCCCAAAGCGGTCACCCTGCACCGTGCTGAGCAATGCGGGCTCCGCGCGCCCCGCGCACCTCGGAAGGCCACTCACCCTCACTGCCGCAGCCATCCCCGCCCAGCACTGCTCCTAGTAGCAAGGGCTCCGCGTTCCTGGACTAGGGGCGCCAGTCCGCCCCTCACCCTCACAGCAACCGAGACCCCTGCTCCCGGCCCAGAATCACACACATACCCTTCACACTCACCGGCATCTGCAGCAGCTTGTCACTGGGCGCGACAGTCATGTCGGAATCCGAATCAGAAAGCTGCCCGTCTTCCATTGCGCCAGCCTCGTGCGCCATTTTATCGTGGCGCGACTCGGCGTGCCGGGAAAGCACTTCCGGCGGGGCGGCGGAAGACCAGACCTGCGGCGGGCCCTCGGATGCCCCCGCGCGGGGATTCATTCCCGCGGGCTAAGCTAATTGACGTCCACCGCACCTCTTAGGTCAAGACTGACGGATACTGCATAATGCAAAAATGTGAATTGCTCTAGTTCAATGAGTCCCGCGTAACCCCGGCGGTTTGGAAAGTTGCCTTCTGAATTTTATTTTCATGCAAGCAATGTATAGAAGCTGTCTGGGTTTCCTCCTGTGGTTTCACAACCATCACCTGTATCTAGGCTGGCTTTCCAGCTCTGGTAGTGTAGTGGTTGCGAGTCGGGCTGCTAACCTCAAGGTCAGCAGTTCGAAACTAGCAGCAGTTCCGCAGGAGAAAGTTGAGGCTTTCTGCTCCGTTAAATGTAAAGATTTACAGCCTCGGAAACCCTGTACAGGGTCGCTGTGAGTCGGAACCGACTCCAAGGCATATAACCACCACTACCACAATTCCCCTCTCAGTACACTCTACATGTAATTAACAGGAGGTTTCAGATTGTACCGGAAGTCTCTGCTCAGATCTCATGGGGGTTTCCCTCCACACAATAGAGCCTTAGTTCCCTCAGCTGGAGTTGCTCAGGTAAACTTTCTTTCTTGGCTCAAGGCCTTTGAGGTAGTTACACCCTGTGCCTGACAACTTCATCCTGGATCCCCATTCTTTGCATAGGTTGTTCTATCACTTGATTCAGGTTTCTGATTAAATGCCACATTTTCTATAAGTCAGTCTTCAACCACCCTCACCAAAATAAGCTTTTCTACTGCTTCCACTTAACCCTTTATTTTCTTATTCATAATTTGAGAAAATCTCAAGCCGGTCCATCTTCTGGAATAAAGGACACATGAAATTGCTAGACCAGACATAGGTTGTTGATTCACACCTAGGGATATATTGTTGTTGTTGTTGTTGTTGTGGGTCAGCCGTGTGGCCCAACTGCCTGTGTCTATTGGGTTGGGTGCCCAATTTTGCATAATCGAATAAAGAAAACTCTATCTCACTCTTGCTAAAATGAGTACAGATTGGATTACTTGAGCGTTTGTTGGTATGGACAATGTTTCTCACAACAGGATTTCCAAGGCTGACAGAAAGCCTCATCTTTCTCCAGCATAACATCTAGTAGTTTTGAACTGCTGAACTTGAGTTTAGCAGCCCAACTTGTAACCAATATGCTACCAGAGCTCCTTAGGTGACTGAAAGCACCATGTCTTTCGTCAGGCTCACAATAATCCTCAAACTGATATCTTGGCTTTTTAACATTTTAGAGGTCTTTTGAAGATGTGCCTAATGCAATACATTGTTTGGTTTCTTGACTGCTACTCCCATGAATGTTGCAAATGAAGTCTTTGACCGTTTCAATCTTTTCTCCATTTATCATGATGCTATTATAGGAGTCCTGGTGTGGTGCTATAACATAAGCATTGGAATTCTAGCCACAAGGTTAGTGGTACAAACCCACTAGCCACTCCTTGGAAACCCTATACAGGGTCGATATGATGCTGTGGAGTAATGCATTGGGCACAAGGTTGGTTTGAACCGCAACGTCTGGCGGTTCAAACTCACCAGCTGGTCCTCGGAAACCCTACACAGGGTTGCTATGGGTCAGAACTGCCTTGACAACACTTAACTACAAAAACATTTTTTGGTCCAGGATTTTTGTTTTCTTGACATTCGGGTGCAACCCTTACCAAAGGCTGTGGTCTTTGATCTTCATGAGTATTTTAAGTCTTCTTCGCTTTCAGCAAGTAAGGTTATATCTTCTGTGTATTGCAGGTTGCTAGAGTCTTTCTCCAATCCTGATGCCCCACCCTTCTTCACATCATCCAGTTTCTCAGATTGTTTGTTTAGCTTGGTGGTTGGTGGTGGCTGTGTGCCACTGAGTTGCTTTCTACTCATAGTAACCCTGTGCAGGGTTTCTGAGCCTGTAAATCTTTCTCCTGTGGAGATTGAAACTACTTACCTTGAAGTTAACAGTCCAGCTTGTAATTCATTTTGCCACCAGGGGTCCTTATTTGTTCAGGATGCAGGTTTAATAAGTATGGTGAAAGGATACACTCTGATGCTTACCTTTCCTGATTCAGTATCCCTTTGTTTTATTTGAATGACTGTGCTTGGTCTAAATACAAGTTCCTCATGAACACAATTAAGTGTTTCGGAATACCATTCTTCCCAATGTTTGTCATTATCTACACAGTCACAAACCTCTGCATAAACAAGAAACCACAAGTAAATATCTTTCTGGCTGCTTCTAGCCAAGATCCATCTGGCTTCAGCAGTGGAACAGTATCCCCAGCTCCACATCCTTTTCTGAATCCAACTTGAATTTCTGGCAGTTCCCAATTGATGTGCTGTTGCAAACCCTATACAGGGTCACTATGAGTCAGCATTAAGTCGATGACAGTGGATTTGGTTTTTTTGTTTATCTATTCTTCAAGAGGAGTCCTGGTGTGACACTGTGGGTTTATGTGCTGGACTGTAAAGTCAGTTTGAATTGCAATGTCGGCGCTTCAAGTTCACCAGCTGCTCCTTGGAAACCCTATACAGGATCGCTATGGGTCAGAACCAATTCAACAACCTTCTTCAAGAATATCTGATCAAGCACTCAGCTGTTAATCAAGCAATAGGCAGTTCAAACCCATTAGCCACTCATCAAGTCTGACAAATGCAGACATCTGTGTAAGGCAAACTCCTATCAGTACACAAGACATTACTATCAGATCCGAAAATTCCCTCAGGACCCTTCCCAGTAAATTCTCACCAGTCCCTAACTGTAGAATAGTTTATACTGTTGTAGAATGCCATATAAATGGAATTAAACACTGTTATACAACTTCTTTCACTCAGCATAATGCTTTTAAGATTAATATTCAAATGTGTAATGCTGACATTGTACATTATGTGAATGTACAACATGATGGAATATCACTCCATTCTCCCATTGCTGGACATCTGAGCTGTTTTCAGTTTTAGGCTATTATGGATAAGACTGCTTTTGTGTGTGTTTTGTGGACATTCTTGTGTCTTTTTGTGGATGTTTACTTTCACATCTGCTAGGTAAACACTTAAATGCCAGTTATTGCTTTATTGACTCAACTGTAAATTCATCTTTTTTGCCTGCTCTGTGAAAATGACTCTTAGTCTTTAGTTTCCCTTTGCCTTTTGGCACTGAAGATTTGAAGCAAGCATTCCACAGACAGACATTGCAGGAGAAAAGACTTTTTCTTCCTGATTCTTGTGCACACACACTTCCTGTAGCACAGATCCCCTAGTGTCTGGCCTCGGCAGTACACATGGCGGCCAGCAGAACCCTATGGTTACCAAATTTCCCAGCTCTCCTTTCCACTTGCCTTTGGGTGGTTTTATAGCAGAGTATCTCTGGTGAGACACCTCCCCGTTAACAATTTTCCCTGGCAGCCTAAAGGGTGGATTTACAACAAGATTCAAAAAAGCAGATTCCAAACCTGTTCCACTGTATGGTATTATAGTAGTTTGTCTACCACTCAAGGAGCCACAACCAGGCTTCTTTGTCATTTGTATGAAGTCCTGCTGTGGCACTATAGGATAACTGACCGCAAGGTCAGTTTGAACCTATACAAGGTCACCATGGGTTGGAACCAACTTGACAGCACTAAACAACACAACTACAACATTTTCTTGGATGAAGGATTTGTTCAATTTTTTTCTTACTGCTGAGCTGTAAGCAAGCATTCCTTATATATTTTGGTTCTCTATCATTCATCTATTTCTCCTAAAAACATTTTCTCCCTGCATGTGTACTGTATACTCTTAACAGTATTCTTTGAAGGGCAAATAATTTTTTTAATGTAATGAAGTTCAGTTTATCAATTTTTAAAATACATCATGTTTGTTCTGCCCTATCTAAGAAATCACTGATTTAGCCAATGGTTCTTTACTGGGAACCTTTGCTGGGGCCAACTACAGCGACCGACAATTAACTATACTCCGTGACCCGCATAGAGAGATTAAACCCGAGTAGGGTTTTACTGTACTTCTGAGAAATCTGTACCTGGACCAAGAGGCAGTTGTTCGAACAGAGCATGGGAACATTGAATGTTTTAAAATTGGGAAAGGTGTGCGACAGGGTTGTGTTCTTTCACCATTCTTGTTCAATATGTATGCTGAGCAAATAATACGAGAAGCTGGGTTCTATGAAGGAACACATGGAGTCAGGATTGGAGGAACTCATTAACAACCTGAGATATGCAGATGATACAACCTTGCTTGCTGAAAGTGAAGAGGACTTAAAATATTTACTGATGAAGATCAAAGAGCACAGCCTTATGTATGGATTACAACTCAATGTAAAGAAAACAAAAATCCTCACCACTGGACCAATAAACAGCATTCTTATCAATGGAGAATAAATTGAGGTTGTCAAGGACTTCATTCTTCTTGGATCAACTATCAACACTCGTGGAAGCAGCAGTCAAGAGATCAGACGACATATTGCATTAGGCAAATGTGCTGCACAGGAACTTTTTAAAGTATTGAAGAGCAGAGATGTCAGCTTGAGGACTAAGGTGAGCCTGACCCAAGCCATGGTATTTTCAATAACCTCATATGGATGCGAAAGCTGGACAGTGAATAAGGAAGATCGTAGAAGAATTGATGCCTTTGAGTTGTGGTGTTGGAGGAGAATACTGAAAGTGCCATGGACTGCCAAAAGAACCAATAGATCTGTTTTGGAAGAAGTGCAACCAGAGTGCAAGAGGCCAAGATGGCTAGGCTTCGTCTCTCATACTTTGGACACATTGTATGGAGAGAACAGTCGCTGGAGAAGGATGTCATGCTGGGTAAGATGGAGGGTCAGAGAAAAAGAGGAAGACCCCCAATGAGATGGATCAGCCAGGTGACATCATTGATGGCGTCAAGTGTGGCGGTGGTAGTGAGGTTAGCCCAGGATCGGACATTGTTTCGTTCTGCTGTGCATGGGGTCCCTATGAGTCGGTTCTGACTCGATGGCACCTGACAACAACAACAAGGGTTGACGGGAGATGAGAAATAAAAGAAAGACACAAGAGACAAGTGAAATAAGAAAAGTAGGGACTAGGTGGGATGCAGCACTGTGGCACAGACCAAGGCAGCGAGTTTATTATATACACAGCTCACGGGGAGGTGCTTGAGGGAGGGTAAGGAGTATAAGAACATCTTGTACTGAAGGTGCCAGCAGTAAGCGGAACTTTATCAGGAAAACTGTAACTTGTGGTAGCTAGCTGGAACAATGATTAGGGCGGCTAGAATGTTGGGCAGGCTGAGCCGAACAGAACCACACAGCAAAATACAAGGAAAGACCTTGCAAGTTACTGTCCCCTGAGGCAGCCCTGCAAGTTCCTCAGGGGTGGGGCTTGACTTGGAAGCAGCCCGAGTTTCTGGACCACAACTGTTCAGTTGCAATCCTTTGGTTAAACTACCCCCAAGTCAGGGACCTTTGGCTCAGCTGCTCCCAACAAACATTAGGCAATGTCTGGAGATATTCTTTATTTTTACAATTTGAGGGTACTATTGGTATCCAGTGGAGTCCTGGTGTGGTGCTGTGGGCTAGTGCTTCAGACTGCAAAGTCATTTGAACTGCAAGGTCGGCGGTTCAAGCTCACCAGCTGCTCCTTGGTAACCCTATACAGGGTTGCTATGGGTCGTAATCGACTCAACAACACTTAACAACAACAACAACAATTGGTATCCAGTGGGTAGAGACCAAGGGTACAATAGAATATTCCATAATGAGCAGAACAGCATACTTACACTCTACCCCCAACAAAAATATCTCCTATATTTTTCTCTAGAAATTTTGAGTCTATGGCCCATTTTGCTTATCTGCTGTGAGGTAAGGTTCAGTTTTTAACCAGTGAATGTTTAATTAAGGCGCCATTTGCAGGAAAGACCATCCTTCTTTTGACTGTTACAACTTGGGGATGATATTGGTACCTAGTGGGAAGAGGCTGGGGTAGAGCTAAACATCCTATGATGCTCATAACAGTGTAGCCCTTGCAATCCTCAACCTTGACACCATCATTAAAAGTTGACTATCTATGTCAACTTTCTGAGTCTTCTGATCCTTTGATTTTTGTGTGTATCTTTAGGCCAACATGACATTTTCATGATAACTGTAGATTTATAATAATTGCTATCATTGGTAATACAAGCTCTCCAACTGGATTCCATTTTTTTTCAAAATTGCTTTGGCTACTGTAGATCCTGTGCTTTTCTATATAAACTGTGGAGTCTATTTACCCACTCTGATATTTTGACTAGGATTGCATTTATTCTACAAATCAATTTGAACATGGGAGAGACTATCCTAGCCTGATGCTGTTAAATACTAGAATACTATAGTGACAATCAGCACCCCTCACCAGATTCCGGGCTCATTAAAACAACCAGATAGGTAGTTTGCCTACTTGGAGAGAATGCAGTGGTAGAGAATGGGAGTGTTGATTCCTTTGAAGACAGTTTTCTTTGTAAAATAATAAGCCAACATTCTGGTTATAGCATCATTTTTTTGTAAGCTTGATTAATGAGTCTGCCAGGAGCAATAGTGTCACTTACTAAAGTGTTGACAGATCAAGTTCTGAGTTTGCAAGAATGAAAATGAATCCTGGGTGTTGGTGACTGCAGCAATTTAATGCTGCCTTAGGGCAAGCAGGCCTGTTGGCCTCTTGGCAAGCTACCTTTGAAGAATGAAGAGCGCTAGCATTCATTGAGGATATCCTAGGTACAATTCATTTGTACCTATACAGTGAATCTAGATTCTGTGCTTTAATCAGCATCCCATGATGTCAGGAGGGACCAGTCACTGGAGAAGGATATCAGGTTTGGTAAGGTGGAGGGTCAGAGAGAAAGAGGAAGACCCCCAACAAGATGGATTGTCCAAGTGGCAGCATCGATGGACTTAAGCGTAGCAACAGTAGTGAGGTTGACCCAGGATCAGGCAGTGTTTAGTTCTGCTGTGCATAAGGTCACTATGGGTCGGTACCGACTCGATGGCACCTAACAACAACAACAACAACAATGATGCCTTTGACAAATCATTAGAAAAACAGAAGTGACCATGTTTAATACATTAATAGGGAGTACAGTGGCTCCATATGAGAAAACTGCATTGTGAACCACAAGGTCTGTGATTTGAGTTTGCCAGCTGCTCTGTAGGAGAAAAACGAGGCTTTCTGCTACCATAAAGATTTAAAGCCTCGGAAAACTTTTACAGGGACGCTAAGATTTGGAACCAACTCCGTGGCACTTAACAGCAACAACAATGCAGAATTGGTTTGAGGTGTTCTGAATTCAGACAGTGCATTTATTTTTATAGGGCTTTGCAGTCTTCAAATATGATCAACTCTATCTCTTCTTGCTCTGATCCATCAAAATTCATCATTTATGATATTGAAAATGTCCCTCCTTTTTCCTGATTGCCTGTTGGGCATGGCTAAGTAAAAAAGGCGGCAGAGAAATTCAGTTTTCATTGTGGGCAGTTGTTAGTGTTTACCTTTCCAGAACTGGTTTAGAGAGACAGGCCATGAACCCCTCTCCTTGACTTAGCAAAGAGAAAGAAACTGCTATTTCTTGAAGGCATTTTGCATTGTTCCTACTTAGTGCATTTGTAAAATGTATTTTCATTTTATTGATGTAAATGGAGATATAAGGAAAAGAATGGTCTTGGCACATGTGTACAGAAAACCTTGCCAGATGATAAAGGTGAGGACAGACCAATTAGAATGAATATTTGATTATTGCAATTAAGGAAATTAGTGTCTCAATATAAGGGTTTTTTTGTTGTTATGTGTTGTTGAGTCGGTTTTGACTCATAAAAACCCTGCATAGGGTTTCTAAGGAGCAGCTGGTAGGTTTGAACTACTGAACTTCTGGTTTGCAGTCCAGAGTTGATCCTATAGCGCCATACTAGGAGTCCAACATTAGGGGTGGTTGTTGTTGTTAAGTGACATCGAGTCGGTTCCAACCCACAGCGACCTCATGTAGAGTTTTCAAGGAGCAGCTGGTGAGATTGAACCTTGAAGTTCAAACAGCTTTTCAGTCTGGCGCATTAACCCACAGCACCACACGAGGAGTCCAATATGAGGGGTTGTTGTTGTTGTTGTTGTTAAGTGCTGTCGAGTCGGTTCCGACCCATAGCGACCCTGTACAGGGTTTCCGAGGGTGTAAATCTTTACGGGAGTAGAAAGCCTCATCTTTCTCCCGCGGAGCGGCTGGTAGTTTCGAATCGCTGACCTTAAGGTTCGCAGCCCGATTCGTAGCCACTACGCTACCAGAACTCCTTAATATGAGGGGTAGATGGAAGATAATAACTGAGCTGTGGATGTTGTTATTGTTGTTGTGTGTTGTTGAGTCAGTTCCAACTGGCAGTAGCCCATATAGGATTTCTGAGGCTGTAAATCTTTTTGGGAGCAGAAAACTTCATCTTTTTTCTAGGGAGTAGCTGGTGGATTCACACTGCTTGCAGATCATGTAGCTAGCAGCTCAATGTATAACCCACCACAAGGGTGGATAGAAACTACTGTGGATGATGGCTGACCCTGTGGTTAACAGCCCAATGCATCATCTACCAGAACTGTGGATAGTGACTACTGGAATAATTCTGGGCAGGATATATGTGCTTGGTACTGTATGATCATAGTTCTATTGTTCAACCATTCCTGTAAATTAAAGTACCTACACTATGCTGGCAACTGTGGACCAATGCAAAGACGAGTAAGAGATGGTCTTTGCCCTAAAAGGCTTGAGGTTCCAACCCATAGCAAACTTCTATAGGGTTTCTGAGGAGCAGCTAATGAGTTGGCGTAAATAAAGCATGAGTGTGAATGTAGCAATGGCAGGGAGGCTTTTTCAGGTGAAGGAATAGCAAATGCTAAATTATAGTGTGAGGAAAACACAGGCTGTGTATAAATATGAAATAACTTTGTCTGGCTGCAGTGTAGAAGGGCACAAGGCAAGTGGTGAGAAATCCACCTTGAGAAAGGTTGGCAGTCTGCTGTTGCTGTTGTTATGTGCCGTCGAGTCAGTTCCGATCCATAGTGACCCTGTATAGGGTTTCTGAGGAGTGGCTGGTGAGCTGGAACCACTGACCTTGAGGTTCAAACCAACTTTGCAGTCCAGCGCATTAATCCACAGTGCCACACCAGGACTCTGCTGTTGTTGTTTGTTGTTGTTGTGAAGTGCCGTTGAGTCAGTTCCGACACATAGTGATCCTGTGTAGGGTTTCCGAGGAGCAGCTGGTAAGCTTGAACTGCCAACCTTGCAGTTCAAATGGCTTTTCAGTCTGGCACATTAACACACCGCGCCACACCAGGACTCCTGCTGTTGCTGTTAGGTGCTGTGAATTCAGTTCTGACACATAGCGACCCTGTATAGGGTTTGAGGAGCAACTGTTGGGCTTGAACTGCTGACCTTGCAGTTAGCAGTCCAGTGCTTATTCTACTGTGCCACATCTCTGGGACACCTATTCATCAATTTAGCTTATTGGAGATTGTGTGTATACTTTTAACTCTCATCCAAATAATGCAGATTGATATATTAGAATTTCCCTTAAATATTGTTGTTCTTAGTGGCTTAGAGTTGAATCGACCCATAGTGACCTGTATAGGGTTTCTGAGGAGCAGCTGTTGAGCTTGAACTGCTGACCTTGCAATTCAAAAGGCTTTGCACTCTGGCGCATTAACCCACAGCGCCTCACCAGGGCTCCTCCCTTAAATATGATGTTGTTAAGTGCAGTGGAGTCGAGTTGATTCTGCCGTCTAGTTGAGTAGATTCTGATTCCAACTCATGGGACCCTGTATAGGGTTTCCAAGGACTGGCTCATGAGCTTGAACCACCAACCAACTACCGACCTGGCAGTCCAAATGTCTTTGCAGTCTGAAGCATTGGCCCCCAGCGCCCCACTAGGACTCCATTAGTATGGTAAATTCTATCCTGATTATGAAAGGTGGGAAGAATAGTGGTGGAGGATGAGAGGATATTTTATGTAGAAGAAATGGAGAATGAATGAAACTGGTTGATCAGAACTGTCTTTACAAGGTTAATGGTGGAGATCCAGTCCATTCTGAGGAAGAAAGACCCGAATGCTTTCCGAAGATTAAATAACAAAACTTATCCATTGCTTTTGAGGTGATTCTGACTTATATTGACTCTCTAGGACTTAGTTGACTCCTAGTGTGGTGCTATAGGATCAGCACTGGACTGTGAACCACAAGATTAACAGTTCAAACCCACCAGCTGCTCCTTGGGAACTTCATACAGGGTTGCTATGAGTCGAAATTGACTCCATGGCACTTACCAACATAGGACTTAGTAGAACTAGACCATAGGGTTTCCAAGGTCATAAATCTTTAGATAAGCCTACTGTCACATCTTTTACCCTCAGTGCAGCTGGTGGGTTCGAACTGCTGATTACAGTTCTACTCTGTTACATGAGTCTGAGTCTACTCAAAGCCACACAAATTAATATTTTCCATTAATTGTTGTTATTAATTGTCGTTGAGTTGGTTACAACCCATAGTAACTCTGTATAGGGTTTCCCAGTGTGGGAAACGTTGTCCATACTGACAAATGCTCAAGTAATCCAATCTGTGCTCAATTTAGCGAGAGTGAGGTTTTCTTTATTTGATTTAGGCAAAGGCAGACATGCCGCATGCCCACCACAAAGGGTTTTTATTCTTGTCTCCAAAAAGCCCCTCCTCCAGTTCCAAATCCCTATATACAATTCTATGTTGTTGTTGTTGTTAAGTGCCAT
>NW_006408665.1:1381517-1393398 GCF_000296735.1 Chrysochloris asiatica | reverse complement strand
TCACAGAGGCCTATTGAACATTGTAGGGCTTAGCTCACAGCTTCATTGCTGTTTTTACCTCACTTCCCCTTATCGGTGATGAATGTGGTCACCAGTCAGAAAGTGTATTTCTGTTGAGTCTTAGTCTTGGAAGTGGGTTTGCACTGAGGGGACCCGACCACTTACCTTGATGTTTCCTGGGCAAGCAACTTGTTTGTTCTTGTACAAATAGTCCGTCTGCCTCTATTGTTTTGTATTTTTCCTGTAGGTCTTTCTTTCAATGCACAGAAACTTTTTAAAGTGTTGAAAAGCAAAGATGTTGGCTTGAGGACAAAGGTGCACCTGACCCAAGCCATGTGAAAGTTGGACAGTAAATAATGAAGACCATAGAAGAATTGATGCTTTTGAGTTATGGTGTTGGAGGAGAATATTGAAAGTGCATGGGCTGCCCACAGAACCAACAGAATCAACTTGATGTCACTTAACAACAACAACAAGTCCTAGAATAGCCTGCTTACATATTGTTAAGTGCCATCCAGTGGATTCCGACCTATAAGGACCCTGTATAGGGCTTCCAAAGAACGACTGGTGAGCTTGAACCACTGACCTTGCGATTCAAATGACTTTGCAGTCTGGCACATTAACCCACAGCGCCATACCAGGACTCCTGCTTACATATCCCTGGATGTAAATCAACAATTTGTCTGCCAGGTCTAGCAATCTCATGAATTCCTGAAGATGGACCACGCCCACAAGAGTTATTTTTCACACTAAGAGCAGCTGGTGAGCTTAAACTACAGAGCTTGCAAGCTTGCAGTTCAAGCTCACTTTACAGTTCAGTGTATTAGCCCACAGCGGCACACCAGCACTCCTTCCAAGTTGGTTCTGACTCAAAGTAATCCTATTATAATAATTTATTTGTAGCACAAAATATTGCCTAGTCCTGGACCAGCGTCATAATCACTGCTGTTTTAAATCCATTGTTGTAGCCACTGTGTCTATCCATTTCATTGAGGACTGGTTCCTCCCATTAACATGTCCAAAGTATGTGAAAAAAAGTATTGTTCAGTATTGTCAGGAGGGACCAGGCCCTGGAGAAGAGTATCATGTTTGGTAAGGTGGAGGGTCAGAGAAAAAGCGGAAGACTCCCAATGAGATGGATTGGCCAAGTGGCAGCAGCTTGGCAACAGTAGTGAGGTTGGCCCAGGATCGGGCAGTGTTTCCTTCTGCTGTGCATAAGGTCACTATGGGTGAGTACCTACTTGATGGCACTTAACAACAACAACATCCTCTCTTCTAAGAAGACTGAGGGAGGAGGCCCCTGCCCATAATACCTTGAGGCCTAGGAATGAGGGAGGAGGCCTCCCCCTCCCCCATAAGACCTTGAGGCCTAGATCACACACAAAGGAAACTAACAGCTTCTTCTGCTTTTGTAAAAAGCTGCTCGTCTAGGAACTGCCAATGAGAAAGTAACACGGTGGTCTCCCCACTCAGCCCTATGTAATCCTACATAAAGCTAGTAAGAAAGCTCTATCTGGGAGCTTGGCATTAGTCCACCGAGGCTCCTCTGGCAATAAAGCCTTTTCCTCTAATAGCACTGGTGTTCGGGTGATTTCTTTCTCCTGTTCAGGCCTTGTCTTCCTGCAACAAGACTACTAGGTGACCTCTTCCAAGATAAATTTGTTCACACTTTAGGCAGTTCATGGTATATTCCATATTCTTCACCAACATGGTAATTCAAATACCTCAATACCATTATTGCCAGAGATGAAGAAACTGATTTTTATCAACATTTTCAGTCTGAAATTAATCAAGCATTCAATCAAGATATATTGATAATTATTGGTGACTGGAGTTACAGCATGGGACACAAAGAAATAGGATCCAGAGTTGGAAAATGTGACTTTGGTGACAGAAGGGACACTGTAGATTACATTCTACAAGACCAATTTATTCGCTGCATTAATTAGAAGCTCTAATGAATAATTTTGGATTCCAGGTGTGGCGCTGTAAGACAAGTACTGGACTGCTAATCGAATGGTTGATCAGCAGTTCAAACCCACTAGCTACTTCTCAGAAATCCTATAAAGACTTTCTATTGTGTGGATCATGACAAGCTATGGACAACATTGCGAAGTATGAGTATTCCGGAACACTTAATTTTGCTCATGAGGAATCTGTATCTGGACCAAGTTGTTCTAACAACTTGAGAACATGAGAACACTGAATGGTTTAAAATTAAGAAATGTGTGCAACAAGGTTGTATTCTTTCACATAATTATTCAATTTGTATGCTGAGCAAATAATCCAAGAAGCTGGGTTCTATGAAGAAAAATGTGGCATCAGGATTGGAGGAAGACTCATTAACAACCTGAGATATACAGATGATACAACCTTGTTTGCTGAAAGTGAAGAGGACTTAAAATATTTACTGAAGAAGATCAGAGAGCATCGCTTTCGGTATGGATTACATCTCAATGTCAAGAAAACAAAAATCCTCACCACTGGACCAATAAACAACATTATTATCAATGGAGAAAAGATTGAAGTTTTCAAGGACTTCATTCTTCTTGGATCAACTATCAACACTCATGGAAGCAGCAGTCAAGAGATTAAAGGATGTATTGCATTAATCAAGTCTGCTGCACAAGACTTTTTTAAAGGGTTGAAGAGTAGCCAGGGAAAACAGAAGTGTCATATAACATGTTGAAAAGCAAAGATGTCAGCTTGAGGACTAAGGTGCGCCTGACCCAAGCCATGGTATTTCCAAAAACCTCATATGCATGTGATATCTGGGCAGTGAATAAGGAAGACTGCAGAAGAATTGATGCTTTTGAGTTATGGTGTTGGAGTAGAATATTTAAAGTGTCATGGGCTGCCAAAAGAACCAATAGATCCATTTTGGAAGAAGTGCAGCCAGAGTGCTCCTTGGAGGCCAAGATAGCCAAACTTCATCTCTCGTACTTTGGACATACTGTGAGGAGGAACCAGTTGCTGGAGAACGATATAGTGTTTGGTAAGACGGAGGGTCAGAGAAAAAGAGGAAGACCCCCAGTGAGATGGACTCAAGCGTGGGAACAGTAGTGAGGTTGGTCAGGATTTGGCAGTGTTTCGTCTGCTGTGCATAAGGTCGCTATGGGTCTGTACTGACTTGTTGGCACCTAACAACAACGAATGGGAACGGACTTGGTCGCATTTAACAACAACAACAACCAATTTATAAGTTACCGCAGTAGGAGTCCTGGTGTGTCGCTGTGGGTTAATGCGCCAGACTGCAAAGCCATTTGAACCGCAAAGTCGGCGGTTCAAGCTCACCAGCTGCTCCTTGGAAACCCTATACAGGGTCGCTATGGATCGGAATCGACTCGATGGCACTTGACAACAACAACAACAACATTGTGTAGTTAAAAGAAGAAAAAAAAGCCCCCTGCCAAACACACACTCACACAAACACTCCCAAACCAAAAAAACATAGACACACAAAACACAACCCAAATTCTACTCAACATTCGTACATTGGTTGCTCCACAGGTCAGAAACTTCTCCATCAGTTGGGAGCTGCTAGGAGCCCACAGTGACTGAAGGAATCAGAAATTACATTTTAGCAAGATGTCCACGCGACTACATGCACATTACAGTTTCAGAATCCCTCCTCTAACATACAGCACTTTAGTGTCAATATTTTGCTGAAAGAAATTCCTAGCAGCTGTCATGGTTCCATGCAACTTTAACCATATGGCAGTAGTTCTCGCCGGCGTCTCCATTGTTCCACACTAATTGCAAGCTTCCAGCTTCTTTGGAAAACCGGGGCTTGGCGCCCGAGGGAGAGGGGGTCGTGCTCCCGGGGAAGGGGCGGTGCGGTGCGGGCGCCAATGGGCTCTGCCGGGCGGGAGGCGGGGCTCTATTTCAATAGCTCCCCAGGCCGCAAGCGCACCTCACGTCTCGGCCTCAGTATGTGGCGCTTTTCCTGCTTTTTCTGTCAGCACGTTGCAAAAAGGAGCAAGCTCTCTAGACCTTGGAGCAGGCCGACCGCCTTCATGTCCACTCTGCTGATCAATCAGCCCCAGTATGCGTGGCTGAAAGAACTGGGGCTCCGCGAGGAAAACGAGGGCGTGTATAATGGAAGCTGGGGAGGCCGGGGAGAGGTAGGCGGATGACCCAGGGAAATCTCAGCGTTCCGAAGGTTTTTTCTGGGAGGCCTGGCGGACATACTCATCGCTAGCGCCCTGCTGCACTCTACGAGGTTGTGCTGGATGGAGTTCTTAAAATCCACATTAAATGCCTGCTTTTGTACTGTGATTTGAAAAAGAAAAAGAAACTTAGATTTTAGATGCTTGTGTGCATTGGGGAATCGAAGTCTTTTTTGGAGTTGCTAGTGAGAAACTGATACGCATACTTTAAACTTAAAGGCAGAGTTCTGGGATCAGCAGTGAGAAACTTTACACCTTTGGGGTAAATACTTTTGAGCTTTATTGTGACTCTTCAGTTATGAAACGTTTTACATAGTTTTGTTTCCTTCTGTCTTGAAATCCTTTAGGTATTTGCAAGCTCAGACTTGCCGAAATCTTTGCTTGTTTTCATTGGGCTGTGTGTTTCCATGTGGGCGGGTTTCACTTTTTTTTTTTTTTTTAATGCCCCGAGCGGAACATTGTTCCCTGCACCCTGACACTGCTCAATAAAATATTCTATAGAGTAAAATGGACAGGTAGGGTTATTATTACCCAGATTTACTTTAGAGATCCACATGCAAAGGAAAACTTTTATGAGAAATCTTTATCCTGTGTAACATTCAACAAGGCTTGTTGACTGCCACACGATGTGCCGGGTTTATTAGGGGAAAGAAATGGGAGACAGAGGTGGTTTTAATTATTTCCTACTCAGTGCGGTTGGCAGTTCTGTCATGGTTTTCCTGTGGCATCTAATTGTTGTTCGTGCCTGTCGAGTTGGTTCTGACTTATAGGGCCCCTCTACAGGGTTTCCGAGGACCTGCTGGTGGTTTTGAACTGCAAAGTTTGTGTTTCAAACCCATCTGGTGGCCCAGTGCATCTCCTGTAGTGCCACATCAGAACACCTCACTATTTTGTTATTAAGTGCCATTAAGTAAGTTCTGACTCATAGTGACCCTGTATAGGAACAGCTGGAGGGTTTGAACCACAGATGTTGCAGTTAGTCATCCAATGCTTCTCTTACAGTGCCATACCAGGACTTCCTATTTAGTAGTTCTCCCAATTTGCAGGGAATTATGGATTCTATATATAATAATCGTGTCTTTGTTTTCAGGTGGTTACAACCTATTGTCCTGCTAACAATGAGCCAATAGCAAGAGTGCGACAGGTAAGTGGTCTTTTTCTGGTTGTTAATTCAAACTGCCCACAGAGTTTGTGGGAGTTTTCTCTGGAGACAGATGGCAGTATTATTTATATACATCAAGAGCAATACAAAATTACAAAGGCAAAGTTGACAATGTGTTTCTTTTTCATTTGACATTTTAGGCTATCTGAGAGATCTTTGGTTGGGTGTGTGGGGGTGAGTTAGAGAAGGTGGACAATATCCAGTAGAGAGCGTAGCTTCTTTTAAGGCAGTGCCTCACGAGTTTTACTGAGCAGATGAGGATTTGGTGAGCTTGAAGATTGTGATTCCATAAATTTGGGCTGGGACCTGAAATTCTGCATTTTGACTACATGCTCTGGTGTGGTTCTGAGATAAGGCTAATGGACCACGCTTTGAGGAGCAAGCTTTAAAGCACTGCTGGATTCCAACCTGTCTAACTGGCTCCAGTGAGTTTTTGGAAGCAGAGGCCAGGGAAATCATTCTAAACCAGAAAATTTAGGCATACCCAAAGACTGTCCCATTTCTCTTTCAAAAAGTATGTTCTGAGATCATTTCTCTTTCCTTTTATCTTTTTCTACACCCAATTCTAGGCTAGTGTAGCAGAGTATGAAGAAACCGTAAAGAAAGCAAGAGAAGCGTGGAAAGTCTGGGCAGATGTAAGTATAGCTTTGCTGTCGAGTGTGGAAGGGGAGGCCAGGGCAAGGTTATCTATTGTCGTAGATAGGACAGGAGATAACCTTGCCCTGGCCTCCCTGCTTCTTGATCTAACGATCAATAAGCATCCATCCCATAAGCAGTTTAATCTGTCTCCTTGCTGATACGCAAATGTGTGCTTCTTGGGGACGTGATGAATAGTGTCTTTTTGATACTTGTTGTTGTTGTTGTTAAGTGCCGTCAAGTCAACTCTGACCCATAGCAACCCCAAGAAGCAGCTGGTGAGCTTGAACCACGGATCCTGTGGTTCAAACGACTTGGCAGTCTGACGCATTAGCCCGCAGCGCCACTTTCGTGCTCAGTAAATGGGTAAACTGGATTAAAACTCCATATTTGGGTACCATAAATTGACGGTATGAACAAATTATTCACCACTAAAGTTAACTTGAATTTATAATTGAACCTGTAGAAATAGAAAGAAACATCTATGTTTAAACTGCTGTTAACTACTTCTCTTCCTTCCCCTTGCCAGATGTGTCTAAGGGAGAGTGTATCTCAGCACTAGGTCAACATTCCAGGTCCAAAGAGCAGCAGCAGCATGTCTTTCACAGGGCTAGGAGCTCATGTCCTGTCCTGCATGGTTAGGCTCTGTGGCACTTTCTGCCTCATTGAGCACCAGCAGTTAAATGATCAAATGTAAGAGCAGGAGCTGGGCTGGGCCACCTGACCTATTATGTGGTGGGGGCAGAGGGGTATCCTGTGAGGCGTGCTGGGAGGCCCTGGTGAGGGAAGAATTAAGGATCCTAGGGCTACTCAGATTCTCGATATCTCTCCATATCCCTTTTGGTCTACTGTCAGAGGCTGTAGGCCTGGGGCTGTAGAAATAGCCCCCATAGTTAATGGGGAATCCAGGAGATTGAATAATGCGCCCTGTCCCCCACCCCCAATTGCCCCAGTTACTAATCCTTGATGGTGGTGATTATGGTGGATATGTGCTGTGGAGTTAGTTCTGACACAGGGTTTCTGAGGCTGTAAAATCTTTACAGGAGCAGAAAGCCTCATCCTTCTCCCTCGGAACATGTGGTAGTTTTGAACTGCTGACTCTGAAAAGCTCCTTAATTAATCCTTAGAACCTGTGAATGAAAGATGCTTTGAAGAAAATGATTACAAATGAAAGAATTTGAGATTGTTTTGTATTATCTGTGTAGGTCCTATGTGCAATCACAAGTGTCCTTGTAAGAGGGAGGCAGAGGGAGATTTGATACAGAAGAAGGTGGCAGTGTGACCACTGAGGCAAGATACTACACTGCTGGCTTTGAAGATGGAGACAGGGGCCAAGCGCTAAGGACTGCAGCTCTCGAAGCTAGAAAAAGCAAGGAAATGATTCTCCCTTAGAGAGGAGGGAATACATGCTGGCATCTTGACTTTAGCTCAGTGAAGCTGATTTTTGACTTCTGATCCCTCAGAACTGTAAGAGAACAAATGCATGTTGTTTTAAGTCATCAAGTTTGTGGCATTTGGCTATAGTAGCAATAGGAAATGAATACGGAGACATCACTCACTCTGTGCACTTTGGATTTCTCACTTGTACAGAGGAGAGATCAGGATTGCCTATGCCAGGGGTTATCAGGAGAGTTAATTGAGTTAATCATTTAAAGTGATTACAGGAGAACGTGCATGGCAAGCCACAAACAACATGAGAGTTATAAAACCATGGGCTGCTGTGGGTTTTGGAAATGCTGAGCTGCTATGCTTTTTCTGAGTCAGTGATTTTGGTGAGGAGCTGGGGATGGCAACGGGCCTGGTAGACAGACTCTCCAGTAGAAGCCTAGGGTGGGTACAGTTTTGTTGAGACCATGTCTGTGCAAAGCATGGAGGACACCTTTCTTTTACTTCATTTAACTAATTCTGGATCTAAATTAGGCTCAGGATTTAATTAATATATAATGAAAAACATACTTCATCAGAAACATACTGCTTCTAGAGTAAGCAGTGTGCTAAGTAAAGTTCATCCTATGAGGGGATTTAAAAAAGTTTTCAGAAAAATGGCTTGAAAGATAAAACTAAAAAAGAAAAAAATTTCCTCAATATAAGCTCCATCAAGACCAAGACCCTTTTGTAAGTGATAATACCAGTTTTGTGGCACTGTAGGATAAGCACTGGACCACAAGGTCGGTTTGTATAGAAAGTTTGGAGGTTCAAACTCACCAGCTGTTCCTCGGAAACCCTATGCAGGGTTGCTATGAGTAGGAAATGACTCGATGGCACTTAACAAGAAGTCCATCCCTAAAGAACTGAGCATCCTGGGAATTTAACCATGCAAATTGCAGTCTTTTTTTACATCATTAACTGAAGAAAATGGGTGCCCTTTAAAGGTTTTTTTAAGATTAGGAAACAAATGAAGTCAGAAGGAAGCAAATCAGGACTGTTAAATAGGATGCCCAGTGATTTCCCATGGAAACATGTGCATGTTGTTGTTAAGGGCCATCATGGCAAGCCTCAAATACATGTGAGCTATAAAACCATGGGCCACTGCCGGTTTTGGGGCTGCTGAATTACAGTACTTTTTTTTTTTTTTGATGGTCCTGGGGATCTCCGCTCCTAGACTGGAAAGTTAATTACTCCCTTCCTTGCTATAAAACATCTACCTTTACATTTTCAACCCTCACAATCAGTCCTGATAACAATTATTCACTATTGTATCACAAGAGACCCATCTGTATTTCATTTCATCAGCTCTGCCTAGGCAGATTGGATAGTACTCACTAGAGATTCTGCCTTCCTCCATGCCCCCGGCTCTAGGTTCCGTTTTGAAAGCTTGTAAGCCAGTCACTTCTTGCCTTTGTAGCCCCCCACCCCCATTTTGGGTATCCAATGTCCAAGTTGCCCATCCCTGTCTATTCTGTGTGTGGAGGGGTTGGGAATGATTCTTTTACTGCAGTGCATTTTTGAGTCAGTGATTTTGGTAAGGAGCTGGGGACGGGAGCAGGGCTGGTGGACACAAAATTGCTAGTGTTTAATGAGAGGACTGGGCAGGAACATTGCAGTGATGGAGAACTTTCAGGTGAAGCTTTCCTAGATGTTTTTCTGCTAAGCTTTGGCTAACTTTTTAAACCACTCTCAAAAGAAGCAAATGGTATGTATCATTCCATGGCTCTCTATAAAGTCACCAAGCAAAATGCCTTGAGCATCCTCCAAAACTCTTGCCATGACCTTTGGTCATAACTGGTTTGCTTTTGCTTTAACTGGACTGCTTTCACCTCTGAGTAGCCATTGTTGCTTTGATTGTGCTTTGTCTTCAGGATTGTACTGGTAAAGCTGTGTTTCATCTCCTCTTATAGTTCTTTGAAGAAATGCTTCAAGATCTTGGTCCCATTTGTTTAAAATTTCTGTTGAAAGCTCCGTTCTTGTCTATATCTGATCTGGGCACAATAGTTTTGGCACCCATTCAGCAGAAAGTTTGCTCAACATTTTCAGTCAGAATTGTATAAGCTGAACTAATTTGAGATGTCTGTAGCGTTGGCTATTGTTTCTAGTGTAAATTGTCAGTCCACTAGGGCATGTACAAGCTTAATTTTTTTTTCCTGCAAAATTAATGTAGATAGTCTTTTCCTACAGGCTTCATTAGCTCTATAAAATGAGTTAACCTTTTGTAAGTCACTAATTTCTTTGGGGCATAGTCCCCATAAGCTTTTTTTTTTTTTTTTAAATTTTTAATTGTGAATGAGTGAAAGTTTACAGGCAGATCATCAGTTTTACATTCAACAAATCATACACCTTGTTTCATTACAGTGATTATAATCCCCTCCATGTACCGTCATATAACAGTATTTCTCTATTCATTTTAGCCTCTATTTATTTTAGCTCCTTTTTTTTAAACACTCAGGCATATACAATAATTTACTCCACCAAACGGCACCTTCTGCAAGTAGACCTCCTGGCCCCCAGCTCTCAGTCCGTCTCTTCCCATGAATCTAGAGTCCTCAGCTGCTCCCTCTCTCTGTGTCTCCATCTCTGCCCCCATAAGTTTTTCTTAAAGCATCAATGATTTTAGCATTCTTCAGCCTATAAAATTGATGTTTCTTCTTGCTTCAGTTTTCACAGAATTCCTGTTGCTCCAATAGGGGCTTTTTTCAAAGATGTCTTGTCTGTCTCAGTGCCTCAAACTAGATCCTGTTGTTCAGACATGTTAAAACAAGTTACTATGAGTTTATTTTGATGCAAAAAAAAAAAGTGAATTTATAATTTTTTTCATACTACACCTTTCCATGTACTTTTTAAAACCTCTCAGACCTGGATAGAGAGTACTGTCCAAAGCAGTGCCATTACTTTTTTTTCTGTTTTATAAATAATTTTTATCATTTCCTTTCTGATTATAAAAGTAATGCATGTTCCTTGTTATAAAATTAGAAAGTGCCTTAATAAGTTAATCAGATTTAATCCTAACCTTTTATGTGTTTATTTTATAGTTGTGATTATTATTCATATATCCAGAACTACATAGTATGTGTAAAGTTTGGGGGTCTCTGACTGCATTGTATACCAGCCTAAAGAAACTCCATAATTGTTTAAATAGTTTTTTCCTTCTTCTGGTAAATACTAGTGATAATCTAACATTATCATTATTGTACATCTGTATTTACCCAGGGTAAATATAATCATTGACAAAACAGTTTGTATGCATTCAAGGTCTTGTTTCTCCTGAACTGACTTTTGAATCTTGCCTCTGCTTTTGCCCTAGGGCATTGCAGCTGACCCTATGATGTCTGCCCTTAATATTGCACTGTAATATTTTTTTTTGCTACAAGGAATTGATGCCAAAACTATTGCACCCAGATCAGATATAGACAAAAGCACAGCTTTCAATGGAAATTTTAAACAAATGGGACCAAGATCTTGAAGCATTTCTTCAAAGAATTATCTGCCCTTAATGCTGTAGGATTTTTTTTTTGCCACAAGGAAAATAAAATTTTCATTTTATTTTCTTGCAGGTTAGTTTTACTTCTGCCTCTTCAGGGCTCAATTGTATACATGGGCTTTGGTGGTGGTCGAGGGGCAGCATCTGCAGGTCTAAATCGGGGTGGGGGTGTTCGGTCCTTCCGAGCTTCACGAGAATGGTTCCTGACCACTTTGCTGTGAATGACACAGCTCACACAATAATGTAGCTTCACGTACAGCTTGGGAAGCACGAATGCATCAAAGAGATTCACTCTGGAAATATCCCTGATGGCTGCGGCCTCTGCTATGTTTCGAATTACGAACTTCTTATTGGCCTTGTCTTTGGGCACGCGCGGGAGTAGTTCGTGCAGTAAATAGGCTGCACATGGCCACGGCCCTGTTTGGCACGACCGTTGTTTGTCCTTATCTTTGTCATTTTGGAAGCGAGGACCTACCTGAGAAAGAGAGAGAGAAAGAGAGAGATGTGCTGCACTTTTTTTTTTTAATAGTGTTTTATTGTGACTTATATGATAGTTTACATGGGAGAACATTAGTTTTACATTCATTCTATCGTATATCGTCTCATTGTCATGGTATAATCCCCTCCATGCATCATCAACCAACCAAAGGGTATACCCTGCAAGCCTGCCCCCTACACTATGCCCGTCCCATCCCCCCCCAGTCTTCAGCACACAGTCTTTCTCCCTCTGTGGATCCAAAGCCCCCAGCTGCTCCATCATTCCATGTCATTGTCTCTGCATCCATCTCAGGCGTCACTGTTTCTCTGGGTAGGGTCCCACTCTTGGCTCTTCTCCGTTGATGGTCCTAGGGACCTCTGCTCCTAGACTGAAAAATTAATCACTTCCTTCCTTGCTACAAAATGTCTACCTTTACATTTCCAACCTTCACAATCAGTCCTGATAACAATTATTCACTATTGTATCACAAGAGACCCATCTGCATTTCATTTCATCAACTC
>NW_006408665.1:1377083-1377632 GCF_000296735.1 Chrysochloris asiatica | reverse complement strand
TCCCCAGCCACTCCATCTGTGTATGCCATCATAGTCCCCCCCACCATTTTGGGTCTGGGCAGTTTCCAGCCCCCCACCCCCAAGTATTCCAGTTAGTTATAGGCTGGAGATGGGCCCCACATGTTTTCTGTTGTGTTGTTTTTGGCTGTTTCCGCCCACCCCTCCTCCCCTCAAGTATCTATTTCACAATGGTAGGCAAGGGAGACCAAGATTCAGAAGACAGCCAAGCATCCTAACATTATTCCCCTCTTTTCCCCCTTTCAAGCCATGCCTCAGTCCCTGTATCCTGAAGCCCTGTTATTCCAGGGTTGTGCATACCATGTCATTTGCCTCTGTCCCACCTAGCCCATGTGAACCTGCCCAACCTTTCTCCCATCCACCTTGTTCTTCTTTTTCCCTTCCTCCTTCTTGTGTATTACCAGCCTTATCACCCCCCCACCCCCAGCCTCTCCTATGTCTGTTCCCTACCTTGTGCTTTTTCTTCCCCTACCTCCCTCCCCACCTCTCATCCCAAACGTACTGGTGATCAGCACATATATAGATTTCCAT
>NW_006408665.1:1371237-1376402 GCF_000296735.1 Chrysochloris asiatica | reverse complement strand
GTTGCAAAATATTTTTCCCCATTCTGTGGGTTCCCTTTTTACTCTTTTTTGGTAAAGTCTCATGATGCACATAAGTTTTTAATTTTTACTATGTCCCAATCATCTATGTTGTTTACTTTTGTTTGTGTAGTTTTAAAAATGTTTGGTAGTTTGTGTATGCCCTCAATTAGAGTCCTCACAGTTGTCCCTGCTTTTTCATTGATGGCTTTCATAATTCTGGGATTCACATTCAGGTCTCTAATCCATGCTGATTTGGTAAAGTTCTTGTTTCAATCTTTTGCATATGTTTTGATACTTTTTAATAAAAAATTTTCTGAGTTCCTTCTCAGGCATTTCCAAACCCTGCCCATCTTCCAGTTTGGAGTGTAAGTCTACTTCCAACTCATTTACCTCTGTCACTTTATCTCGTTTTTGGACATGTGCTGATATGGTCATCTGTTTCTGTTTTTTGGGGGCATATTCAGGAGTTATCTGTGACTTTAATACTTAGATGGGTGTGTATTTTGGTATTTTTAATGCTTTCTGATTGCCTCCAGGTAGATAGATCAGGAGATGGGCTTCCCTTTTCACTATTCCTGAGAAATTTCAAGATGCCACTGTTGGTCATTGTGACGTAACTCAGGATTCAATTTTTGGCCTATTTCCTTTTTAGCCTGCCTGTCCTGCTCCACAATCCCTGTTTAGACCTTTTTCCTAGTGATAAACAGGTCAGTGCTGGCTGTGGCCATTTTGCACTGCCGTTAGGTTTTAAGTGGAAACTGTTAATTTAAATTTCGAGGAGATCTGCACATGTGTAATAGAACTCTCCAGGTGTGGGGGTGGGGTGTCCACTCGCTCAGACTCCCTCTCTAAGTCACCAGAATGGAGGTGCGCAGTGAGAGACCAATGCAGATACAAAAAAAAAAAGGGTGTCCACAACTTTATATCCATGGGTCTGCTGTGATCTGCTTTATGTCCATGGCTGCTGTGATCCTTCCCTTGCTTGGTCTCTCCCAAGATGGCAGCTCCAGGAGCAGTTGAGCATCTTGAATTAGAAAGCAATTGATTTCTTGCTTCTGCTACAAATTCCTCTAGCCCTAAGCCTCCCAACCTTCTAAATATTCCTTTATATGTAGTTCAGAGTTCTGGCACCATCCCCTGAGCCTGCTTGGTCCTGTATTCTGTGTTGTTGCTGACGGAGCTCCTCACTGCACTTCTACCCAGTCTGCCATCTTGTTTGTTCTTCCGCACCCCCTCCCCACCTTTTTTTTATGTACATAAAACCACATAGAAATATATAATCATTTAAACAACTAAAGGACACATTTTGCAAGCCTGTCTCCTCACTGCCAGCACACAGCTTTTCTTTTTCCATGAGTCTAGAGTCCTCAGTTGGTCCATCTTTCCATGCTGTCACCTCTGCCTCCATCTCTGATGTCTCTGCTTCGCTGGTCACGATCCCGTGTTCTGCTCATGCTCTTTTCTCTTGATGGTCCTAGGGTCCTCTGCTCCTTGAATGTAAGATTAACTGCTCCCCCCTTTATATTACACAACTTCTACCTTTACAGTTGTGACAATCTCAATTAGTCATGGTAACATTTCCTCACTATTGAATCAAAAGAGTCCTACCCCTATCTCCTTTTATCAGATGAAAATTATTCAGTGGGAACTGTACCATCTACCTCAGGGTCTGAATCTAAACTCCTTCTTGAAAACTTGAAAGCCAGCCACATTGTGCCATTATAGTGCCCCACCCCACCCCACCCCATTTTAGGTAACCAGAGTCTAAATTGCCCATCCCTATCAACTCTGTGTACTGAGTGGATTGGCTTGGTCCTTGATGTGAAGACGCCTATCCTCTCAAATGGGAGCTCTGGTACTGCAGTGGTTATAAATTGGGCTGCTAACCTCAGGGTCAGCAGTTCAAAACTAACAGTGGTTCCGTGGGAGAAAGATGAGGCTTTCTGCTCCCTTAAAGATTTGCAGCCTTGGAAACCCTGTACCAGGGTCACTCTGAGTCAGAATCAAGTCCATGGTACTTAACAACAACATCCATAAGCATAGGTCATCAAATTGTAGCAATTTACACTTGTTTCCTGTATCAAACTTGTTTGTCTTCCTCTAGTTGAGTTCTGATCACCAAGCCATCCAAACTCGGTCAAATGGATACTATTTGCAGGCTTGTGCTGTCTTGTGTACTTGCCACCCCTGCATATTACCTGGATGCTTCACTCTGAGCTCTAGAGCGCTGTGACTAGGTCAGTGCCCATGGGCTCAGGAGTTCCCAAGTCTCCGCAAACTTCAGACCAACCAGCCCTTCCTCTTCTCTCTGTCAGAGTTGACAGGAGTCTATGGAACATGGGCGAACTCAGCCCATATCTTTATTACTGTCTTTCCCCACTTCCACTCACAAGTAGACCAATGTGGTCACCAGCGAGCTTAAGTGCCTGCTTGTGTTTTCCCTTTGAGTTTTTATCTTAGAAAGGGGTTTGTCCTGAGGGGACTTGATTGCTTGCCTTGATGGCTTCCAGGTAGGTGGACAGCTTGCTTGTTTTTTAATAGTCAAACTGACTGCTATTTTTGTTTTTCCCTGCTTGTCTTTTTCTCAAGAAGAATCTTCTTTTCCTCTAGCTGCTGTAGCCTGGTCTGCATGTCCCTTTCAAGTGGGAATGTCCCAACTCAGAAGGTTCTGGATGGGGCTCATGATTCCATCTAAGGTTCTATACACTACAAAGGATCTGCAAGAAGCCTATTTCACTGGGCAAATTCTATAACCCCTTTTAGATTTTCCAGTGAGTTACAGGCTGATGACAGGCTTACAAGCTTTCTGTAATCATGTTTTCCGATATTCCTTTCTTTTCCACTCAAGATCTATTTTACAATAGTAGGCAAGAGAAACCAATATCCATAAGACAATCAAGCGTCTTAACATTATTTCCCCTCTTTTACCCGTCAGACTATGCCTCAATCCCTGTATCACAGAAGCCTGTTGTTCCAAGGTTGAGCATATATCACTATTTACTTCTGTCACATGTAGCTTTTGCAAACCTTCCCAAGTATTCCCCTATCTTCTTTGTTCTTCCATCTCCCACCCCCTTGTGTATTGCTATCCCCTTCTTTGTATATTTGTTGTTGTTAAGTGCCGTCGAGTCGGTTCCGATCCATAGCGACCATGTATAGTGTTTCCGAGGAGCAGCTGGTGAGCTTGAACCTCCGACCTTACAGTTCAACTGGATTTGCAGTCTGGTGCATTAACCCAAAGCGCTACACCAGGAATCCTTCTTGTATATAGTTGCCTTTAAAGGGAAAGGTAGGATTACTAAGAGCTGAGTAGGAGAGGAGTCACAGTTGGGGTACAAATGGTCACAATTTTGTAAATACGAGGGGTCTGGTGTCCACAAAGTTTTTGAAGTCCTTGTGTGTAAATATCACACAGCTTTTGCCAATTCAGGTTTTTACAGGTGTACAACTTACTGACAGTAATTACAGTAATCGGTGTGCAACCTTACCCTTGTTTGTGTTGATAAATGCTTTTGCATTTTGTATCATATTGACCCTGTATAGCGTTTCAAGGCTGTAAATCTTTGTGGGAGCCGAAAACCTCAACTTTCTCCTGGGGAACGGTTGATGGCTCAAACAGCGGACCTTGTGGTTATCAGTCTAGTGCTTATCCTGTAGAACCACCGCTTTCTCCGACTCAATCTTAAATCAGTGCATTTTCCCATCATCCTTCTGTTCTTGGTGTAACCATAATAAATTGTCTGTATGCATTTGCTTTTTCTTTTGTTTTTACATAAATGTGGTCATGAAATATTTTATTTCAGTCAGCATAATATCTTTAAGCTTCTTTCGTACTGTAGCATGTATTAAGACTTCATTTCTCTTACTGGATTCCATTGTATGAATGTTCCACTTTTTGTTTATTCATTCAGCTTTGATGAGCATTTAGGATGTTTCTACCTTATGGCTCTTGAGAATGAATAGTGTTGTACAAGTCTCTTTTTGAGTCTCTGCTTTCAGACTCTTGGGAATATACTAGCAGTGGAATTATTGGGTTATATGGTAGTTATGGAATCCTGGTGTGGTGCATTGGACCTCAGTTCGTTTTGAAAGACAAGATCAGTGGTTCGAACTCACCAGTCACTATGATTGTGAACTGACTCCACGTCACTTAACAACAACAATGGTAGTTACATTTTTAGTTTTTTGAGGAATCACTACACTGTTTTTCATAATGGTTGTACTATTTTGCAGAAATGCATAAAAGTTCCACTTTCCCCATATACTTGCCAATACTTGATATTTTGTTTTTTAAAATATATGTATTGTTTTAATTTTAGCCATTCTGTTTTTGTTGTTGTTATGTGCCGTGGAGTTGGTTCTGACTCATACTGACCCTGTACAAGGTTCCTGAGGCTGTAAATCTTTACGGGCAGAAAGCCTCATCTTTCTCCCACGGAACAGCTGGTAGTTTCGAACTGCTGACCTTGCGGTTCTCAGCCCGAGATTCGTAACCACTACACTACCAGAGCTCCTTTAGCCATCCTAGTGGGTGTAAAATGGTTTCTTGTGGCTTTGATTTGCATAACTGATGGCTAGTGATGCTGAGCATCTATTCATGTGTTTGGTGGCTGTTTGAATGCCCATGTTGTTCAAGTCCTTTGCCCATTTTGTGATTGGGTTGTCTTTTTGTTGTTAGGTTGTTGGTTTTATATGTTTTAGTTATTACATTCTTATCAAGTTATATGGTTTCCAAAGATATATTCTCAGTCAGTAGCTTGTTTTTTTACTTTTTTTTTTTGGCAAAGTCTTTTGATGAACACAGTTTTTTAATTTTTATGAGATCCCATTGTAACAGTTTTATCTTTGGCGGTTTGTTGCTTTTGTTATTGAAAAATCTATTGTTGAATGAATGATGGCCTGACAGTGTTTTCCCAGCTTGTATGTCTAAGAATTTTAATGGTTTTAGTTTGTACATTTAGGTCCTTAGTCCGTTTTGAGTTTCTTTTTGTGTATGATGTGAGGCATGGATCCTGTCTCATTTTTTTGCATGTAGGAATCCAATTTTTGTAAAATGTAATGAAGAAATGCTTCTTTCCCCATCAGATGAACTTAGTTACCCTTGTCAAAAACCAGTTGACCATAGATGTTGTTGTTGTGTGCCGTGGAGTCGGTTCTGACTCATA
>NW_006408665.1:1369147-1370434 GCF_000296735.1 Chrysochloris asiatica | reverse complement strand
CCAGAGTGCTCCTTGGAGGCCAAGATGGCAGGCTTCGTCTCTCATACTTTAGACACATTGTCCGGAGAGAACAGTCTTTGGAGAAGGATGCCATGCTGGGTAAGTTGGAGGGTCAGAGAAAAAGAGGAAGACCCCCAACGAGATGGATTGGCCAGGTGGCATCATTGGCATCACTGATGGCGTCAAGTGTGGCGGCGGTAGTGAGGTTGGCCCAGGATCGGTCATTCTTTCGTTCTGCTGTGCATGGGGTCGCTATGAGTCGGTTACGACTCTATGGCACCTGACAACAACAACAACAATGTAAAGAGAAGTTTTATTACTTTACAATTCTAGAGTCCCAGGTTCCCAGTGGAAGAGAGAGAGAGTGAATCCCTCTCATGTGTCCATTAGATTGGGAGTAGGCTAAACCTCTCAGGTTGATTGGCTTCTGAAAGGCACTCATTAGAAAGCTGACTATGCCTGTGTTAGGTTTCATCACCATGGGAATAAGCACATCTCAACTGCTAAACCTTTGGAAATCCTGGCCTAGTCAAAGTGACGCAGAAACTTAATCATTACAGTCTACGCTTGTCAACTCGAAACCTATAAACCATGTGCATTATCTATAAATAAAGAAAATTGTAAAGTCATACTTGTGCCTAACATGACATAAGTAAAACACATATAATCAAAAATGTATTGGCCCCATTTTTTATCTTAACTATCACAAATCAGTAAAGCAAAAATATTTGATGCACACGTGTAAAACAAAACAAAAAAGATATTGATTCAAAAATATTGATTCAGAAGTCCAAAGAGCACATTCTGCAAGCCAGCCTCCTGCTGTAGGCACACAGCCTTGCTCAATCCATGGGCCTAGAGTCCATCGCTGCTCTGTCTTTCCATGCCACCACCTCTTTCGTCATTTCTGCTATCACCGCATTTCCAGGCAGGGATCCATCCTAAGCTCCACCATGCTCTCCTTATTGATGGTCCTGGGATCCTCTGTTCCTGAAATGAAAGATAACTACTCCCCCCTTTTAGTTACACATCTTCTATAGTTGCAGTTTTGATAATGACGATTAATCCTACTAACAGTTACAGTTCAAATCGTAAAATCCTATCAGCATCATCCCCTCACCCCCTTTCACCATCTGGAAAAGAGCAAAACTGTTCTGTCGGGATTCTCCTTTGTCCACTCATTCTAAAACTAAGCACACCCATGAACGTTTGTAAGCCAGCCATGTCATGCCTTTATTGTTGTTGTTGTCATGTGCTTTGGAGTCGGTTCCGACTCACAGCGACCCT
>NW_006408665.1:1355550-1368639 GCF_000296735.1 Chrysochloris asiatica | reverse complement strand
CTCAAGGTCAGCAGTTCAAAACTACCACCGGTTCTGTGGGAGAAAGATGAGGCTTTCTGCTCCTGTAAAGATTTACAGCCTCGGAAACCCTGTGCAGCGTTACTATGAGTCGGAAAACAACAACAATCCATAGCAAAAGTTTAGTCCAACAAAATATAGCAGTTGACACTTGCTTTATTTTCATCTGATTAGGCTCTGGTCAGCTCAACCTCAGCCACCCAAGGTAGGTCAAATGGGTACCAACTACAATTTTGGAAGTTCACACATACCTTCCTGCACGTCACACTAGCTGCCCCTGTACTTTCAGCCATAGCCCCTATGGGCTAGGTCAGTGCTCATGAGCTCTGGAGTTCACACAACTTCCTAAACTTCAGACCAGCCAACCTTCCTGTTCCTCTAATCTCAATGTCATTGGGTGCCAATAGAACATGTCCAGATTCAGCCCAAGTCTTCATTGCTGCATTTCCTCTGATTTCACTCATACATAGATCCAGGGAGCATAGGTCTTTCTGGTCTTCTAACTTCAAGTCCTAGGAGGGGGTTTGCTTTTTGATGCCTCCAAAACTCAAACTATCTGATTTTTTTTCTCTGCTTGAATCTCCTGTTCTCCCAGCAGTTCTGGGTTGGTCTACATGTCTTTTCAAATGCAAATGTACCAATTCTGAAGGATTTGGGTGGAGCTCAGTATTCCTTCTAAAGCCCTATGCTCTACAAAGGCTTAAAGCAAAAAGCCTATCTCTTTTCTACAACCTCCAGGAAATTCTAGTTGCCCTTTTAGCAAATCTAATCAAGTATAGGCCAAAGGCAGGTTTACAAGCTCTTTGTAATCCTAATTCCCAATGTCCCTATCACACATTTATCTGTTTTACAATCATAGAAGAAACCAATATCCATAAGGCAGTTAAATATGTAAACCTTTTAAAAATACTCAAGTTCAGTCTTCTCCCTTGGAGTAGCCCCATTCATATGCATATGGCCTTGGACCTCTGGCTGTACCAGCCACCCCTTGGGAATGCTATACAGAGTTGCTATGTGTTGGAACTGACTCAGTGGCACTTAACAACAATACTAGTAGGCCCAGGCCCAGTATCAGGCATCCTTTTAAACCAGGGTGTCATCACCTCCAGGCAACTCCAGAAGCTGCGGGCTTTCCCCTCTGCTGAAATATTTGATCCTATGCCCCTTTGTTCTTTCTCCCACTAAAACCTTACAATTTCATAGGTCTGGAGCCATTGCAGTGAATCCAGTTTACAAAGTCAACTACTTAAACCACCTGAGGGAAAGAGGACCAATCTCAAAATCAGCCAGTTCCTAGAAAGTGGAGGTCAGAGTTGCCTCCACCATGTATCAGTGCCTTTAAAATTAGTCAGACTTGAGAACCAATTTAGAAAATTCATTCTTATGATTTTGTTTCTCTAGAACCCCACTTTCTCAGTATCACATGTCTTAGGCTGGGTTTTCTAGAGAAGCAAAACCAGTGAAACATATACATAAATAAAGGGAAGTGTATTATATCCTACAATTGTAGCATCCCAGTTCCCCAGCGGAAGGAAGAGTTCTATAATCTTTTTTTTTTTTTTTTCTTAAGGTTTTTATTGTGGATTGAATGAAAGTTTACAGGGCAGATCATCAGTTTCACATTCAACAAGTCATACACCTTGTTTCATTACAATGATTATCATCCCCTCCATGTACCATCAGTTAACAGTATTTCTCTCTATTTAGTTTAGGGTAAACAAACAAAAAAGCACTCAGGCATGTATAATAATTTACACCTCCAAGGGCACATTCTGCAAGTCTTCTTCCTGGCCACCAGCTCTTAGTCCTTCTCTTCCTATAAATCTAGTCTTCAGCCGCTCCCTCTCTCCATGTCCCCATCTCTGCCTCCATCTCTGGCACTGCTGCTTTTCTGGATAAGGTCCTGCATTCTGCTTGTGCTATTCTCCCTTGATGGTCCTAGGGTCCTCTGTTTCTGGGCTGTAATATTAACCACTCCCCTTTTTTTGTTATAAAACTTCTACCTTTACAATTGTGACAGTTGCAATTAGTCATGATGACAGTTATTCACTATTGAATTATATGAATCTTATCCCCATCTCTTTTTACCAGACCCATCTAGACAAGATGAAAACTGTTCAATGGGGACTCTTTCTTCCCCTCCATACTCTTAAACTAAACTCCTTCTGGAAACCTCGTAAGCCAGTCACTTGGTGCCTTTATCTCCCCCTCATTTTAGGTAGCCAATGTCTAAGTTGCCCGTCCCTGTTATGCCCAGAATTTGGGGTCCCCAAAGACCACCCAGGAGCCGTGTACCGATGCAAATAAGGGAAGTTTAATCAAGCGCGAGCCAGGTCTCTAACCTTATCCGACGCATTGGAATAGGGAAAGAGCCCTGAATTCATTGTCTGCAGGGTTTTTATAGAGTTTTCAAACAGCTCAGGTTTCTCAGCTTTACAATCTTTGGATTGGTTAACAATTGGCAAACTATAAGATGTTACAGTTTAATTGGTCAGGACTGGTGGTCTTTGTTCTTAGGCTAGGGTAAAGGAAAACATCTGGCCTCTGGCCTTGAGCTGCCTGGCTATTTATACATATATCATTTTCTTGGAGCTAGAGGACGTGCTAAAGCTTATATACGAAATGGATTCTTCTCTTTGGCCCTACAGTATGGTTCTCTGTTTTTTTTTACTTATTTTGTCAGTTTGTTTCTTGAATTCTTCTGTAGTTTTATCTAAGCTTTCCTTGATCATCCTCTTAATCTGTTGAAAGTTCCTAAATAGCATTCTTTTTAATTCCTTATAAAATAGTTCCAATACCATTTCTGATATTATATTTTCTGTCACCGTTTTCTGGTCACTTGTTTGAAGGACACTGTCTTGTTTCTTCATGTTAGTTGAAATTGTCTATTTTCTTAGAAACATTGTGATGTTGTATGTATATTTAATTGATGAATGTGTATTGGTGTGCTCAGGTACTCACCACCAGTCTCCTGGTTGATGTGGTAGAGACTGGTAGTGTGAGCGTAGTTTTCTGTTTGCTGTTATATTTTAGTGTATTTCAGGGTGGGCTCATGTGCCTCCAGAAGCTGGGGCACTATGCCAGGTGCCTAACTCCAGGCACAGCAGAGGCTGCACAGGAGGGGGTGCAATTGACCACTCAGTTGGCATGGTTGTGGACTGGTCATGCCCCTAGCTACCAGGAGGACACAGGAACAGGGAGAATTGCACCCTTTTATCACCACCCTCCATCTACATAAATACCTGCAGGTTGCTGTATCTACAGCTGTTTGCAAAAGCTCAAGATAGCTGCATTGGTCCAGGCCAGCCTACAGTCTACCTGTTTTTCTTCTTTCTCACTAGTTGTGCTCCACTTCCTCTTTCAGTTAGCACTCAGTCCACCTCTCTGTCCTCTCCTCTGAAGCTTAGGGCTCCAGGATCACCATGTTCACTCAGTCTCCTGTGTCTTCGTTGCAGAGGGGTTGGCTCAGTGTGTTTGCCTACTTCTCCATCTTGCTCTGGCAGTCCCTCTGTGGGTCCTCCCATCTTTTTAAAGAAAGATGGTTTGTTTTTTCTTTTACACTTAAAAAACAAAAAAATATATATTCGTTTAAGTGTCCAAAGGGCACATTCTGCCAGTCAGCCTCCTTCCTGCAGGTACACAGTCTTTCTCAGTTCATGGGCCTAGAGCCCACAACTGCTCTGTTTCTCCATGTCACTGCCTTTGCCACCGTCTCTGCTGTCATCACTTTTCTGGGTAGGGATCTCATGCTCCACTCATGCTCCTCCTTCTTGATGGTCCTGGTGTGGATCCCTTTTAGATCCTTTTTCTTTTGCTTAGGGAAAACATTGCTATGGCTGACTTTCCATTTGTCAGGTTACAGCTTGAATATTACCTCACAGATTTCCCCTGATGACCCTTTAGTTAAACTAACTGACTTTTCTACCCTCCAAGACTGTTGCTGTCTTTTGGCCTCAGCACTCTGTTTATTTTTTCAGTTTTATAGCCCTTAGGACAATCTGTAATTAGTGGTTTGCTTCCATTTTTTCTTTTTTTTTCTTTGTGGGTGCTTATCACTGTTAGCTCCATGAAAGCCAGGATCATGCCAAACTTCTAATTTTAGCATTAATATTAGGAGTCCTTAGGTAGTGCAAACAGTTAACCAATTTGGTCATTAACCTCCACATACACCCAGTGGTGCCTCAGAAGAAATACCTGGTGATCTACTTACGAAAAAGAAGCCATTGAAAACCCTATGGAGGATGGTTCCACTCTGATGGGAGTTGCATGAGTCAGAGTTGACTCGATGGCAACTGGTAGGTTGATGCATTACTCCCATCACATAGTAGGGGAAAGTATTCACATATTTGGGGAGCAAATGATATGATTTTTTAATGGACCATTAAATGTCAGTTTACAAGTAACCTGCATCAAGGATTTTTTCTTGGCTTATAATATTTTGGCTTACAAAATAACATTTTTGGAACTGTAGAGCTGTAATGAAGTATTTTAAGGTAATGAACTTGAACTTTCAGGAGTATTTCCAGAAGTTGTTTAATCTCTGAATTTCTCTCTATAATTGGCACAGTCTTGTGAAATGTGAGTTTATCATCTGGGTACTTTTTTAGTTTTGGTATTGGTTTCAGGACCTGCCACATCACAGAGACTCGATGTGATCACTTCTTTACTCATGTGATGGCTCTTTGTTTTCTTACACCATACTTATTATCTAATGCTGTATTGTAGACATGAGTGCATACATTGAATCAGACAATAAAATTCTATTCTTTTCTTAGGTTCCTGCTCCAAAACGAGGAGAAATTGTAAGACAGATTGGTGATGCCCTGCGGGAGAAGATCCAAATGCTAGGAAGCTTGGTAAAGTATTTTCATAGTAAATATATAATCCTTTAAGTGCATTTCTGCTCATAACATTGAGGGTTTTAAGAAAAGCAATTTATAAATTTCAAGAATCCTTTCTCTAGAAGAAAGATTAAATAGATAGATAGGAAACGGTTCAGGTAACTCTTGGGTTTGTAAATTCTACAGAAAAATACCTTTTATTTCCTTCACAAAACAGACACAAAATTTGATTTGCCTTTTTTTTTTTTAAGTTTAATATTGAAAACATGAATTCTGTTGCACAAATGCTGTTTGAGTTTTTATGTTTTCAGGTATCTTTGGAGATGGGCAAAATCTTAGTAGAAGGTGTGGGAGAAGTTCAGGAATATGTGGATATTTGTGATTATGCTGTTGGCTTATCACGGATGATTGGAGGACCCATCTTGCCTTCTGAAAGTAAGCAAAGAAGTTACTTAAACTAAGAGATGTGCATTCTTAATACAAAGAGTTACAAAAAGTTTGAATAGTTTACAACAGAGGAATTGCAAATCACTTGTAAATAGATAGAAATATGTTTAGTCTCATTACATAAGCAATGCAGATTAAAACAGGTAAAAATAACATACTAAGAAACTTTTTCCTTTTAAAGATGAAGCTCAGCTCTGACAAGTATAAATGGTTGGGAAAACACTCTTTTTTAGATATTGTTGGTAATGTAAACTGTTACAACCCATCTGGAAAACAGTTTAGAAATAAATATACCCAAATAACCTTAAATTTAATTCATACCCTTTGACGTGGTAATGCTACTTTCTGGCATCATAATTTTAAGTAAACATTTGAAATGTGTCAGAGATTTAGGTGTAAAGATGTTGATTGGGGTATGATAGGAAATATTAGAAATTACCTAAATATCCCATTGGAAGCTAATTTTGGTAGACAGTTAACATGTGTTAAAAAGGATTTTTCTGAAGATGCTCTTTCCCCCACACCCACCACAAACCCACAATTTTATGGGAACTTAGTATTTGCTTATTTAAAAATGATTTTAATGTTTCTTTTTTAAAGAGTTGATGTATGACAAAATGCAAAAGGAATACAAGGATAAAGTTATTCCTGAGACTTGCTTACTCTGTCCCCCCCTGGAAGTAATATATTTTTGGGAGGTACAAATGATTAAAGCACTTGACTGCTAACGGGAAGGCTGGAGGTTTGAGTCTGCCCGGAGGTGCCTTGGAAGAAAGACCTGGCAATCTTTATAAAATCAGCCATTGAGAACCCTGTGGAACATAGTGCCACTCTGCGATACATGAGGCCACCATGAATCAGAATGGACTGATTTTATTTTGTTGTAAGGATGTTGTCGTGTCCCATAGAGTTGATTTTGACTCACAATGGTGATCCATGTGATACAGTAGAACTGTCCATAAAGTTTTTCAGGCAGAAATCTTTAGGAGAGCAGATTATTCTCTCATGGAATCTCTAGGTGCATTTGAACCTCTCACATAGTAACTAAGCACTTAACCACAGTACCATTATAATTTATTTAGCCAGTTCTTAAATGGTGGCTATGTAGGGTGTTTTCTATCTTTTACTGTTATAAACTCTGCTGCAAAGACCAGCCATGTGCTTTAGGAGGTTTCAATGATGAAGGTAGAGGCTTCTGCCAATTGGAATATGTTCTGTGTCAATGGAGCAAAGTGTACTCCATGCATCTGCATTGAGAACACAAGAGTTGAAGAATGCCATAGTAGTTGTAGTGATTATGCTTGAGCAGAATTGTTGTTAGTTTTGATTGCCTTCTTTCTCCTTTCTTATATTTTTCAGCTTTTAGAATTATGCTACATTTATAATCAGGAAAAAAAATATTTTAAGGAGGCTGTATTGTTCAGTTTTTCTGGGGCGATTAGGGGAATTCCCTACTTGCTGAAACTATTGGGGAGTTTTAAAATGTACAGTTACTGTCTTAATTAGCTATACACTGACAGTTTCCCGTGATTCAATCTTTTTTTTCTCTTTTTAAATTTTTTATTGTAAGTTGAGTGAAGGTTTACAGACCAGATCATCAGTTTTCTATTTAACAAAGCATGCATTTGGTTTCATCTCAGTGATTGCAATCCCCTCCATGTAACAACATTTGTCCTCCTTCTTCCCTGTGGTTGCTAGTTCCATTCCACCCACCTTGTACCGGAGGGCAGTACAAGAGAAGAGGGTGACAGATAGGATAAAACTCCAGAAGGGCCTTTTCCAGTTAAGGAGTGTTCCTTTTTCCCATGGGCAGCTACAGTAGTGATCTAGACACCAAAGTGTTATAAGCAAGGCAGTGATGTCATCAGCACTCCACTGAGTGTGGAGAAGGATGGTGGGAGAGGCTGTGGAGCAGGAGGCAGACCTCTGTCAGGAAGAGGTTGTAGCAGTGCCCTGTGTTTGCAGAGGTCAGGATACTAGGCTAAAGGAAGGTCTGGGAATGGGGTATTGCATCCAGTAGGTTCCTTGTTGCTAGCTAGTAGTGTGAGTGTGGCCAGAAAGGTTAATGACCAGGGACACTGTCTTTCCAGTTGATTTGTAGTTTAACCAGGACTTGAACCATCATACTTCTTCCAATTCCTCACTGTTTGAGCTTCCTTGAACTAAAATAAGTACCTTGTGGGATTATGGGGAACTTTAAAGATTTGTTATATCTTACTGTATTTTTAATTTTCCTGCAGTGAATGTAAAGATTTGGGCAGTATTGTCATTCAACATGTATGTATGTGATTATTAGCACTTTTTTTTTCCCTCTGTTAACTGAGTCACCATGTATTGAATTAGGAAAGATTGACCCAGGGCTTCGTCAGGCACTGTGAACAACAAAGTCCTAAGAATCGCGACTCTTTTGAATTCTGGTCATGTTAAGCTCTTATGATTATGGAATGTCATGTCTCTCTCTGACGCTCCTTGTCTCTAAGTTGAGACTGATACAACACTGATCTAATCAGAGTTCTCAATGAGATAATGACTTAGATTATGGTTTATAAAGTAATGTAGTGGCACGTTTTTGTTGTACTTTAGTTAATGTACCAAGATCACGTAGCTACATAATTTTACCCATTATAGGGCGTCTCACTATGAAATGGAATTGACTTAATGTTAGTGGGTTTGGCTTTTGGCTTGGTAGAGGGCATCTGTAATCCCTACTGGTGCATTTTGTCCTGAAAGTGAAAATTTTCAGACTTTGTTTTTACTAACTTGACTTTAAGTATGTTGCACGCTTTCCCCTATCCCCAGGACCCGGCCATGCACTCATTGAACAATGGAATCCCGTAGGCCTGGTTGGAATCATCACTGCTTTCAACTTCCCTGTAGCAGTATATGGCTGGAACAATGCTATCGCAATGATCTGTGGGAATGTCTGCCTTTGGTAAGATCTGTTCACTTCTTTATCAGTATCAATAGTGGCCATTTCTAGGTACTTCTGAAAGTATTGTATATATACTGAAATGTTTCCTACATACTAACCATTAACGTGGAGTCCTGACGTGGTGCTGTAGGATAAGTATTGGATCTCAAGGTCAGTTTGAATCGCAAAGTCAGAGGTTGAAACTCTCTGGCCACTCCTTGAAAACCCTAGACAGGCTCACTCTGAGTTGGAACCCACTGGATGGCACTCAACAACAACAACAATTAACCAGTTGCCTTCTAGTCAGTTTTAACTCATGGTAACCCCATGAGTGTCAGAGTAGAGCTATGCTCAATAGGATTTTCGAGGGTTGATTTTTTTTTTTTCTCTTATTCTTTTTTTTTAAATTAAATGTTTTTATTTTGGATTGAGTGAAAGTTTACAGGGCACATCATCAGCTTCACATTCAACCATTCATCGAGGGTTGATTTTTTGTGGGGGAAGAAATCACTAGGCCTTTTTTCTGAGATGACTCTAGGGGAACTTGAATGTCTGACCTTTTAGTTAGCAGCCAAGTGCATTAACCACTTGTACCCACACAAGTACCCCTTCTACTTACTGTACTCTTTAAATTAAAGTTAGTTCACACTCACTAGTTTTGAAATGCTGATACCCAAAAAAGTTATTTTGATGAAATATATTTATCTAAACATTTGCCATTTCAGTCTTATTTACATATATAATTTAGTGGCATTTATTACATTCACCATGTTGTGCAGCCATCATTACTATTTGTTTCCAGAGTTTATTTATCACCCTGCATAGGAATTCAATACCCTTTAAACAGGACTCCCTTGTTTTTCCTTATTGCCTCTGTTGTTGGTAAGTGTCATCCAGTTGGTTCTAATTCATAGCAACTGTATATCGGGTTTCTGAGGAGTGGCTTGTGGTTCAACCCAACCTTGTAGTCCAATGCATTAACCCGCAGAACCACACAAGGACTCTTTCTGGTAACCATTAATACTGTGATCCACTTCTGTAATGAAACTTTACTGTGTGCATTCTAGACATTTCATATATGTGAAATCTATTTATTCCTGACTTATTTCCTTCAGCATAGTATTTTCTAGGTTCATCTATGTTGTAGCATGTATCAGAACTTCATTTATTTTTATGGCTGAATCATATTCCAGTGTATACACATCATGAAGTCCTGCTGTGGCGTTGTAAACACTTGACTGAAAGAATGGTTTCAAATACAAGGTTGGTGGTTCAAATGCACCATCCACTCCTCAGAAACCTTATATAGGAAACTGACTCATTGGCACTTAATAACTACAACAACACACACACATCATATACAACATATATATATCTATATATGTTGGTGCTGTGAACTAATGCACTGGACTGCAGAGACAATTTGAACCACAAAGTCAGTGGTTCAAGCTCACCAGCCACTACTCTGAAACCCTATACAGGAGCAGTATATACATATATGGTGGTTGTGTGCCCTGTAGTTGGTTTTGACCATAGTGACCCTATTTACTCATTTATATGTTGATGGATCTATCTACTTGATTAATAATATCTTATTGTGTTTAGGTAAAAATTTACATACAAATTAGATGGTTTCTATTGAACAGTTTCTCTACATGTTATTCAGTGATATCGGTTATGTTTTCATAATGGGTCATTATTCTCATTCATTCCATTCTGGTTGTACTGTTTGCAGTATGCTAGTTTCCCAGCTTCCTTAACTTTTCATCCTTGTGTTCTTTTTTTAAAGGTTTTTATTGTAGATTGAGTGAAAGTTTACAGGGCAGATCATCAGTTTCACATTCAACAAATCATACACTTTGTTTCATTATAATGATTATAATCCCCTTCTTGTACCATCCGTTAACAGTATTTCTCTCTATTCATGTTAGCTTTTTTTTTTTTAAAAAAAAGCAAAAACAAAAACAAAAAACACTCAGGCATGTATAATAATTTACACCTCCAAAGGACACATTCTGCAAGTCTGCCTCCTGGCCACTGGTTCTTAGTCCCTCTCTTTCCATGAGTCTAGAGTCCTCAGCCGCTCCCTCTGTCCATGTCCCCATCTCTGCCTCCGTCTCTGGTTTCGCTGCTTCCCTGGATAAGGTCCCGCATTCAGCTTGTGTTCTTCTCCCTTGAAGGTGCTAGGGTCCTCTGTTTCTGGACTGTAAGAATAACTACTCCCCTGTTTTTGTTATAAAACTTCTACCTTTACGACTGTGACAGTTGCAATTATTCATGATAACAATTAGTCACTAATGAATCATACTGATCTTATCCCCATTTCTTTTCACCAGACCCATCTAGATAAGATGAAAACTATTCAGTGGGGACTCTTTGTCCCACCACACACTGTTAAACTAAACTCCTCTTGAAACCTTGTGAGTCAGTCACTTCATGCTTTTATCACCCCCTCATTTTAGGTAGCCAATGTCTAAGTTGCCTGTCCGTACCAAGGAGCTCTGGTAGTGTAGTGGTTATGAATTGGGCTGCTAATCTCAAGGTCTGCAGTTGGAAACTACCAGCTGTTCCCGCAGGAGAAAGATGAGGCTTTCTTTCCCATAAAGATTTACAGCCTCAGAAATCCTATATAGGGTTGCTATGAGTTGGAACCGACTCCACAGCACACAACAACATCTACCCTGTGTACAAAGGGTACTTGATATGAAGAATCCTTCTCTCTCTGTTGGTATTTAGAGTTAACTACCACAATGAGTATAGGTCAGGGTCATCAAATTGTAGCAATTTACCCTTGTTTCCTTTATATATATATATATATATTTGTAATCTTCCTCTAGTTGAGTTCTGATCATCAAGCCATCAAAGCTAGGTCAAATGGTTACTGTCTGCAAGTTTGGGTGTTCTTGTGCATCTCTCTTCACTTCACATCGGCTGGATGCTTCACTCAGCTCTAGCCGTCTGTGGCTATATCCTTGTCCGTGGACTCCAGTGTCCCCAGGTCTCACCACACTTTGGACCAACCAGCCCTTTCTCATCTCTCTCTTTTCTCCAGATCATCAGGGGTCAGTACACCGTGGTTGAACTCACCCCATTTCTTCATTGCTGCCTTTCCTTCTCTTCCACTCACCGGTAGACCAATGTGGTAGCCAGCAAGCTTACATGCCTGTTGGTGTGTTCCCTCTGAGTTTCAGTCTTAGAGGAGGGTTTGTCCTGAAGGAACTTGATTGCTTGCCTTGATGGCTTCTGGCGAACAGCTTGCCTATTCATGTAGTAGCCAGTTATGCTGACATGTTTGTTTTGTTTTGTTCCTAATGACCATTCTTTGAAGATGTACTTCTGTTGCTTTAGCTGTTCCAGGCTGGTCTGCTTGTCCTTGCTAGTGGGAATGTCCCCCACCTCATAAGGTTCTGGATGGGACTCAGGCTTTGCAAGAGGCCTGTTTCACTGGGCAAGTTCTAGAACCCCTTTTAGGTATTCCAATCAATTATAGGCTGAAGATGGGCTTACAAGTTTTTTGTTAGCATGTTTCGCGACATTCCTTTGTATCCCACTCAAGTGTCTATTTTACAATAGTAGACAAGGGAAAACAATATTCATAAGACAGTCAAGCATTTTAGTATTATCTCCCCTCTTCCAACTATGCTTCGATCCCTGTATCATAGAACCCTGTTGTTCCAAGGTTGAGCATGCATCACTATTTACTTCTGTCGCACTAGGCCATGTAAACCTGTCTCAGTGTTCCCCTATCGATCTTGTTCTTCCACCTCCTCCCGTTTCTTGTATTGCCCTTCCCAACACCCAAACTAAACCCACACCAACCCCACTGTTGTGGTTACCTTATATTTCATGAACTTTTCCCTCCATTTAAGACAGTCTATTTTATCCTGTAATCTACCTGACCTTCTCACCACCTGGATCTCTTTCTCTGTGTTTACCTTCTTTCATCTTGTAATTGTTTTGATCATAGACTGACCTCCCAGATCTTCTGTTCTTATAATCTTCTTGTGTTCTTGACTCTTCCATTTGTCTATTGAGTTCACAGTGATGCTGCCACATATGTCATTCTCTGGTTGTTGTCTGTTCATGTTGGTTCTCAGTCCACATATCTCCCTTTAGGATCCTTTTCATAGCAGGGTTGGCTTTGGCAAAATCCCTTAGCTTCTGTTTATCCTGGAATGTTTTGGTTACACCATTGTATTTGATTGACAGCTTTGCTGGCTAGAGGATTCTTGGTTCTTTCAGGTTTATATATATGTCTCCGCATTGCCTTCTTGCCTGCATGGTGTCTGTTGAGAGATCTGAGCTTAATCTGATTTGCTTGCCTTGTGTGTTACACATCTCTTTTCACTAGCTGCATTCAGGATTCTGTCCTTGTCTTTGACTTTGGAGAGCTTGATTATTATATGTCTTGGTGATTTTCTGTTAGGGTCTGCCCTTCCTGGGGTTCATTGAGCTTCTCAAATGCTTATCTTTTTGCTTTTCAGGATGTTAGGGAAATTTTCTTCCAGTAGCTCTTCAACTGTATCCTGTGGACTTGTGTGATTCTTCCTGCTTTGGAATGCTGATAGTTCTTAAGTTATTCCTTTTCATGTTATCCAACATGAATCTTAGGCCTTCTTCAGATTTTTTTATCCTTTTTTGTGCTTGTTCTTCTATCTTAGTAGTGTTGAGAGATTTATCATCTAGCTTACTAGTTCTGGCTTCTATCTCTTCAATTCTACTCCTTTGCCCTTTCAGTGTATTGTCTATTTCTGATATTCTATTATTAATCATTTGAACCTCTTTCTGTAGGTTTTGAATTGTTTCCAATGCTGTATCTATCTTATTTGATTGTTCCTGTAGCACTTTCCTGACTTCTTCCTTATTTTTCTC
>NW_006408665.1:1351859-1353829 GCF_000296735.1 Chrysochloris asiatica | reverse complement strand
AAGATTCCTCTGTTGGCCGTTTTGACGTAACTCAGGATTTAATTTTCGGCTTTTTTCCTTTTTAGTCTGTCTGTCCCACTCCACAATCCCTGTTCAGGCCTTTTTCCTAGTGATAAACAGTTCCTGGACAGCTGTGGCCATTTTACACTGCTTTTTGGTTTTACATGGAAACTGTCATTTTAAATTTCGAGGCGATCTGTGCACATGCGTAGTAGAACCCTCTGGGGTAGGGGTGGGGTGTCCACTCACTCAGGCACCCTCCCTAGTTACCTGAATGGAGGAGCATAACCAGCGAGAGACCCGTGAACAGATAAAAAAAAAGAGTGCCCACACGTTTATCTCTGCAGTTCTGTCAGGCATCCGTGAGTGATCTGATCCTTCCCCTGCTTGGTCTTGCCCAAGATTGTGGCTCTGGGAGCAGCTGAGCATCTTGCATTAGAAAGCAATGGATTTCTTGCTTCTGCTACAAATTCCTCTAGCTGTAAGCCTTGCAACCTTCTAAATATTCCTTTATATGTGGTTCAGAGTTCTGGCACCATCCCCTGAGCCTGCCTGGTCCGGTATTCTGTGTTGTTGCTGACAGAGCTCCTTACTGCACTTCTGCCCAATCTGCCATCTTGTTTGTTCTCCCATGTTTTCTTTTAAGAGTGATTTTTGAGCATTTGGTCCCCTGTAGATGATTTTTTAAAAGATGATTATTTCTCATTGTTAATAATTTTATTTATATCAGCCAGTTTAACTGAAAGGTAGCCCCAAAGGATAAAATTAATTTAAGGTTTGAAGAGTATCATACGATTATTGGAAACAGAAAGGAAGGTACAGTAGTTGGAACATATGGCCTTGGTGATAGAAATGATGCTGGAGATTGCATGATAGAATTTAGCAAGACTAATGACTTCTTGGCAAATACTTTTTTAAACAACATAAAAGATGAGTGTACACATGGACCTGACTACATGGACTACACAGAAATACAATTGACCACATCTGTAGAAAGAAATGGTGGAAAAACTCCCTATCACCAGCCAGAAAAGACAGGCAGACTGTGGAACAGACTATCAATTGCTCCTGTGTAAGTTTAGGGTGAAGCTGAAGAAAATTTAAACAAAATATCATCTTGAACCCACTTGACCTGGCTTCAATGGCAGGATGATCAGAGTTCCACTAGAAGAAGAAAGAAGAGGAGAAAAAGAGTAATCTGATACAATTTGATGAACTTGACTCACACCTAATGATGCAGTTGCTCAAAAGAGGGAACAAATCTTTACAGCTCATTCCCACCCCCTCTATACACAGGTTAGACAGGGATGGGCAACTTGGACATTGGCTACCCAAAATGGGCGGGGGGAGCTACAAAGGCAAGAAATGATTGGCTTACAAGCTTTCAAGAGGGCTGGGAGGAAGGTAGAATCTCCACTGAGTAGTATCCAATATCTCTGGGCAGGGTTCATGAAAGGAGATGGGGATAGCACTCATGTGGTACAATAGTGAATAATTACCATCAGAACTGACTGTGAGGGTTGGAAATGTAAAGGTAGATGTTTTGCAGAAAAAGGAGGGAGTGGTTGACTTTGCAGGCCAGGAGCAGAGGTCCCTGTGACCATCAGGGGAGAAGAGTGGAGTGCGGAACCCTACCCAGATAAACAGTGACGCCAGAGATGGAGGTAGAGACAATGACGTGGACAGATGGAGTGTGTGGGAATTCTACACCCAAAGAGGGAGAGGGGCTGTGCTGACAACCAAGGGGCAGGCTTGTGGGGTGTACCCTTTGGTTGGTTGATGATGCATGGAGGCGATTATAACCACGGCAGTGTAACAGTGTAACGATATACGATAGGATGAATGTAAACCTAATGTTCTCCCATGTAAACTACCACATAATTCACAATAAAACAGTTCTAAAAAAAAATCATTTTGAACATATCCCATATGAATTTAGAGATCATCTGAGGAACAGATTTGATGCATTA
>NW_006408665.1:1345165-1351353 GCF_000296735.1 Chrysochloris asiatica | reverse complement strand
ACCTGTATGTGATCAAATAATCTGAGAAGCTGGATTATATGAAGAAGTGTGTGGCATCAGCACTGGAGGATTCCTTAACAATCTGCGGTATGCAGCCTTGCTTGCTGAAAGCAAGAGGATTTAAAATACTTACTGATGAAGATCAAAGACCACAGCCTTCAGTATGAATTGCACATCAATGTAAAGAAAACAAAATTCCTCTCCATTGGAGCAACAAATAGCATCATAATAAATGGACACAAGACTGAAGTTGTCAAAGATTTCATTTTGCTTGGATCCACAATCAGCACTTACAGAAGCAGTAGTCAAGAAATCAAAAGACATGTTACATTAGTCAGATCTTCACAAGGCCGCTTTAAAGTATCAAGAGCAAAGATTTTAGTGTGAAGACAGAGGTGTACACCTGGTTGAAGCCAGGGTATTTTCTATAGCCTTATATGTATTTGAAGGAGTCCTGGTGTGGCGCTGTGGGTTAATGCGCCAGACTACAAAGCCATTTGAACTGCAAGGTCAGCAGTTCAAGCTCACCAGCTGCTCCTCGGAAATTCTATACAGGGTCGCGATGGGTTGGAACCGACTCAACTCTATGGCACTTAACAAAAACAACATATGCATTTGAAAGTTGGACAGTGAATAAAGAAGACTATAGATGTATTGATGCGTTTGAGGTATGGTGTGGGAGGAGAATATTAAAAGTATCATGGATTGTCCGAAGAACAAAAAAAATCTGTGTTGGAAGGAGTATAGCCAGAATGCATCTTAGAAACCAGGATGGTGAGACTTCATCTCTCATACTTCAAACATATTACCAGGAGGAATTGCTCTCTGGAGAAGGACTTCTTACTTGGTGAAGTGGAGGGTCAGTGAAAAAGAGGAAGACCCCCCAACTAGATGGATTGACACAGTGGCAGTAGCAGTGGGTTTAAGTGTAGCAGTGATTGTGAGGATGATGCAAGACCAGGCAGTGTTTAGTTCTGTTGTTCATAGGTTTGCTGTGAGTCATAACTGAATATAGATGGTACCTAAAAACAACTGTCTAAAAGGCTAGTTGTATTGATGTTCCCAGGTGGTTCAAGTGATTAATATATTTGGCTGCCAACTGGAAGGTTGGAGGTTTCAGTTCAACTAGAGGGCAGCTTGGAAAAAAAGGTATGGTGATATATTTCAGAAAAAAATCAGCCATTGAAAATCCTATAAAGTATTGTAGTTCTTTTCTGACACGTGGAGTTTTCATGAGTCAGAGTTGACAGATGGAAACAGTTTTTCTTTCTTTTTTCTAATTTCTCTCAACTGTTTCTTTGAGCTCATTTGAAAGCTCATATTACATTCATCAGATTTGAAGAATTTGATGAAAGTAATAAGTTGATAGTATCTCTCAGTCAGATACTATTTTTAGTAGAGGTTCCTGTAATAATAGTTCCTATGACCAGTGCCGCAAGAAAATTCAAAATTGCTTGTTGCATTTTTGTATTCTTTATGTAAGTTTTGTTGTCTCTTAGGTCCCAGAAACAGGAAACTGAAAGATAATGATTTCAGTTATTACTAGGCTTATTTTGGATTCGTTTAATTATGTTTGTTGTTGTTTAATTATGTAGAGCTTTTGTTTTGTTTTTCTCATAAAGACTTTTATTTCTGCTTCTTAATGGAAAGTATTTATGGTTTCTATGAAATTAAGTTCCTTTCTCTCTCTAATTCTCTAGGAAAGGAGCTCCAACAACTTCCCTCATTAGTGTAGCCGTCACAAGGTAAGCATGTGGGACTTTCTTTTTCCTGCGTTTGGTATAATCTTGAAAAGGTGATTGATAGGCACTGATTTTTTAATGCAATATGAAAGTGATGACATATTAATAGAAACATGGACTTTGGATAATTTCTTTCTTTTCTGGTTTTAATGATCACATTTTCCTATCATTTTGCAGCTTATAAAACTCTCCTAGAGCCATAGCAAAAGTTAACTTTTTGGAAACATGCCAGATATTGACATATCTGTTGAAGTTGAAATCTTATAGACATTTTTTGCATTAGAACCTTTTTACACTGTGGTTTGCAAAATAAAGACATCTCCAGTGGAGAGGAAGTATTCTTGCTGTTTTAGGGGCTGTGTTTTTTAACTGTTCAACTTGTTAATGGTTTCAAGGCTAGATCACTACCTAACACTTTTATTGCTTTTTTTTAATATGCTAGCAAAACAGAAAGGTCTAGTTATTATTACAGTAATCCACTGATTCTTCTAACACTATTTAAAATATATTGCGTCTAGTAGTTAAAAACATTTTTGTTATTATTTATGCATTTTTGAGAACTTCATCTCTGGCCAAGATATAAAACAGTGTTGTTGGTGGTGTGTGCCATCTGACTCATAGCGAACCTTGTATAGGTTTCTGAGGCTGTACATCTTTGTGGGAGCAGAAAGCCTCCTGTTTCTCCCGTGGAACAGCTGGTAGTTTTGTACTGCTGACTTTGAGATTAGCAGCCCAGTTTGTAACCACTACGCTACCAAAGCTCCTTAAAGAAGCATTACTAATTTATCATCCGGAATTTAGCAAATATACAGAAGAGGGTGCCCTCCCATGTGGAGTTTTGCTGCCCTCTTGATGTTTCCATTGGCTGCATAGTCTGTCTTCTGTGATTTGAGACTTCTTAGTAAAGAACTATGGAAGGTATGTACAAGAGTCTTCAATCTCAGACAATCATCATAGAAACAAAGCCTTAGGGATGAGAAATTGGTTATGAGAGGGTAAGTCTATGATAGTGTTTACTTGGACAGACTATGTGATATTGAGCAACCTCTATGGCAAGAGTATTTAAATTAAAAAGTAAATAGAACTCTGATATAACAACAGATAAAATGATGAAAAATTCCTTAGGCAATTAAAAATAATAAGCCATTAAAAAGCATGAACATAGTGGACTGACTTGTTAATTGTCATTAAACAGCTGGTTAAAATATTGTTATATTGGGGTATTAGTCTTCAATGTTCTAAGTTAAAGTTTTTTTTGTTTTTACTTTAAAGATTGTATGGAATTTGAAATGTTCATATAGCATTTTGCAGATGGGTAGGGATGGAAGTGGAAGGAGAATCTTAAATGTAACCACATGTTCAGAGTCATAAGATGACCACAGGCCACACACGATACTCATATATTTAGAAGAGTGCATAGATAGGGTCGCTATGAGTCGGTACCGATTCGATGGCACCTAACAACAACAAGGACAGGAAAACAGTCTGCCAGTAGGCTAGCATCAGCTATTCCTCTTCAACAAATATGCTTGTAGTAAGATAGTAGGTGCAAGGAGATGAGGTCTGCAGTCGATAGTTTGGAAATTGACCTGTCTTATTAACACCCCTAGTGCTCCACAGATGGAGCTCTGGTAGCGTAGTGGTTACGAATCGGGCTGTGAACCGCAAGGTCAACAGTTCGAAACTACCAGTTGTTCCACGGGAGAAAGATGAGGCGTTCTGCTCCCGTAAAGATTTACAGCCTCGGAAACCCTGTACAGGGTCACTATGAGTCGGAACCGACTCCACGGCATATAACCTCCACCACCAGTGCTCCACTAGAATCAAAATCTCTTATATTTAAATAGGTTTAGTTTAGGGATATGCAGTTACAGGAATTACCACACTCAAGGAAACTCAAAGCATGGCAACCCCACTAAGTATTTATAATTCATAAGTACTTGTTCCAGATGCATTCGATCAATTAGGCCCCATTTATTTATTCAGAAACCATGTTGTCTAATATTGTGATAATTTTACATATATCATGTTACTTGGGGAACAGAGTTAGAATGTAACCCAAGATTAAATTAGATTCTTATTCATTAGTAGAAAGGATTTTACTAAACCTTTTACCCACAGGTACAAAGCAAAATGCCTGCTTTGTTGAACAAGTAGAAGAGTGTACAATGTACTTGTGCACACAATATATACACGTGGAGTACCTGAAAATAATTGTACAACCTAAAGCCTGGTCTTTGCTTATGTAAAGGATATTTTTTGGGTGGATAATGAAGGTATTTTGAATATAGGCTATATAATAAGATAGTATGAATTGTCAGGCCTGGCTTAGCTTTGGCAATGGTATCTTTTCTACAAAAATAAATTTGGGAATTGGATCTTTTATAATTTAAATTAGCACATTAGAAAGTAACCAGAAAGTTGGCATTACTAATGACAAGAACTTTTGCTCTGTTTAGTTTGATGCTTCTTTGGAAGCTCAAAATGAACAGAAGAACCCTGTTTCAGAGAAACTGACTTGATTTAAGTAATTGGCATTCATTTTTACAATACCAGCCTAAGTTGCAGAAGACTGATTAAGAAAAGCTTTACTTGTCAATAGTGCATACGTTTGTAGAGTACTGCTGTATCCTGGCTAAACTGGCTTGGTGTGAAGAAAGTGGCCATGTGTCCTGAGATTCTTCAGGGTTCTTCAGGCAGGCCCATCTCTCTCTGCTGTCTTCTTAGTGTCTCCTCTAGATTTTGGGGACCTGCTCCCTATTTCATCCTTTACCACTTTTCTGTCTTGTGTTGAAATGATGTTGAAGTCTCTATTTGCTGATGTGGACTATTATTTTCATAATTTTTCTATGTTTTCTGCTGTTACCTTAATTTTAATGTATCTCTCTCTGATGGGAGAGAAGAAAAACCTTGTGTTTAATCTTCATGTTCTTAGTTTTACAGAAAATATTTGGAAATGATCATTTCAACTGCCTGAGAAATGCTATGTGCCTTTATTTTATATGGTTGGGTTTGTTTTTTGCCCTTTTAAAGATTCTTTTTAAGAAAAAAACATTTCTGCGTGTATTTGCTCACCTTGTCTTTGAGATGTGAGGAGAGGAAACTCAGCTCTAAACATATAAGGGATAAGAAAAAGTGGAAAAGAAAGCCAGGCTGTTGAAATTTGTTCCCACTTTTTCAGAATGTTCTTAAAAGATGATATTGTTGCCACACTTAGTAATTGCTTTGTTTTCTTTCTAGGATAATAGCCAAAGTTCTGGAGGACAACAAACTGCCTGGCGCAATTTGTTCCTTGACTTGTGGGGGAGCAGATATTGGGTAAGTGAATAGGTCTGAAGTATTTTTCAGTTGAAGGACTTCAGATTGATTAACTAGAAACAATCTATTCTAGAGTAATGAAGCCCGTTACACTCGAGATAAAAGTGATTCTTTGGAATCATTATTATTTTGGTCCTAATTGGGTTCTTGCTTTATTATTGCATAATCTCTATGGGAAGATGAGCAGGCACTGTCTTTTTATTTGTCCAGAGCTACTATTTGTAAGATGTTTGCATTCTAAAATAAGAAACTGCTGTGATGGTGGGGAGTCCATAACTTCCTGATGCTTGATTTATAAAAGGTGTTTCGTTTCAAATGAAACCTGTGAAAGTATAGTCTGGTGTCTCATTCCTCCTGAGAAGCTTGCCTATTGTCTGAGTTCTACAGTTGACTATTAAAGGGATCCGTGGGAACACAGTTATCTTTAAACTGGAATTAACCATAATTCTCTCAATTGTGGTGAAGACTATGGTGCTTTTACCAGCTTATCATAGGAGTTGAATCTTAGAAATGGTGAAAATGTTAGTATCGCTTCAATAGTTTCATTATCCTTCTGAGCACTTACTAGCAAGCTCAGGAAAGGACAGTGATAAATCACTCCTTTTTTTGTATAAATGAGAATATATTAGAAAATTATGACTCCTTTGCAAACAGTATATGTTGTTGTTAAATGCTGTTGACTCAGTTCCAACTTATAGCAACCTTGCATAGAGGTTCAGTAGAGTGACTGATGGGTTTGAACCACCTACCTGTGATTCTAACTTACCTTGCAGTGTGGTGCTTATCCTACAGTGCCACATATATTGTTTAGATCGCCTTTAAAGTAGTAAGTATTCTGTGCTTTGGCCTAATCTATTCTTAGTCTGGACATGTGGTCCTTTGTTGGGCATGTAATAACTGATATAATTATAGAAGTGGTACACAGGAATAAGCAAGTGTTGTTGTTAGGGTCCATCACATAGCAACCCTATGCACAATAGAACGAAACACTACCCGATCCTGGGTCAGCCTTGCAAATGTTACCACGATTGAGCCCATAATGCTACCACTTGGCCACTCCATCTCGTTGGGGGTCTTCCTCTTTTTCTCTGACCCTCCACCTTACCAAACACGATATCCTTCTCCAGC
>NW_006408665.1:1332414-1341531 GCF_000296735.1 Chrysochloris asiatica | reverse complement strand
TGGTCTTCCCTGTAGGTGCTTGGATATTATCCTATCATAGACAGCTTTGTACCTGTGACTAATCTTGATATGTTCTTTTTGACCATGAATACAACACCATTCCTTTTCAATTTGTCATTCCCAGTATAGTAAACCATGTTGTTGTCTGATTCAAAATGGCCAATACCAGTGCATTTCAGCAAAAGATATCGATGTTTATGCATTCCATTTCGTTTTTGACAGTTTCCAATTTTCCTAGTTTCATACTAAGTACATTCCATGATCTGATTATTAATGGATGTTTACAGCTGTTTCTCTTCATTTTGAGTTGTACCGTGAATATCCATGCTCATGTTTGCTGGGGTTTACCTGGGGAAATGTACCTGGGCTAATCCTTCAAGCTGCTTGGATCACAATGGGACATTTGAAGAACTGAATTATAAATGAGTGAATAGATTCAAACCAGTAGTATCTGTTCTAAATCCTTAGAAACAACTAGAAATCCTAGCACAGCCTTTATAAGTATACTGCCATGGGAGTCCTGGTGTGATGCTGTAGGGTTGGTATGAACTGTAAGGCTAGCAGTTCAAACTTACCAGCTGCTCCTCGAAAACCCTATACAGGGTTGCTAGGAGTTGGAATCTACTCAAATGGCACTTGAGTTGGAACCTATTCAATGGCAGTTAACAATAGTAACAACATGAAGGATTATATAAAGAACATAACACATAAGAAAGCAAAAGGTCATTAAAAGGACAGGAAAACTCCAAAGACCAAAGTAATGTGAGAAAAGACTCTAAAACTTGTTCTTGAGTGTAGAGAAGCTAAAGCAAATGGGAGAAATGATGAAGTAAAAGAGCTGAAAAGAAATATTTCAAAGGGCACCTCGAGAAGGCAAAGTCAGATATAATGAAATGTTCAAAGACCTGAAGTTAGAAAACCAAAAGGATTTCTGAAGCTGAAAGAACTGAAGCAAAAACTCAACTTTGGGTTGCAATATTGAAGGATTCTATGGACAAAATGGAGTTTTGTTGTGGTGCTGTAGGATAAGTACTGGACTGCTAACTACAAGGTTTGTGGTTCAAACCCACCAGCTGCTCTTCAGAAACTCTATGTGCAGTGTCACTATTAGTTGGAACTGATTTGAGGGCACTAAGCAACAAACAACAATAACAGTGGACAAAATATTGAATGACTGGTAACATCAAAAGAAGATGGAGGCAGGAACACCCACACTTGCAGATAATACCCATTCGACCTGGCTTCAGTGGCTGGATGATCAGCGCTCAACTAGAAGAAGAAAGAAGAGGAAAAAAAAGAGTAATCTGATACAATTTGATGAACTTGACTTACACCTATGGATGCAGTAGCTCAAATGAGGGAACAAATCTTTATAGTGAGGATGATTCCCACCCCCTCCATACACAGAGTAGATAGGGATGGGCAACTTGGACATTGGCTACCCAAAATAGAGGGGGCTACAAAGGCAAGAAATGACTGGCTTATAAGCTTTCAAGAGGGAGCCAAGATCCAGAGGACACAGAGAAGGTAGAATCTCCATGAGTAGTATCCAGTCTGTCTGGGCGGGACTGATGAGAGGAGATGGGGATAGCACTCATGTAGTACAATAGTGAATAATTACTATCAGGACTGACTGTGAGGGTTGGAAATGTAAAGGTTTTGTAACAAAAGGAAGGAAGTGATTGACTTTGCAGGCCAGGAGCGGAGGCCAAGGGAGAAGAGTGGAGTGTGGGACCCTACCCAGAGAAACAGTGACAGCAGAGATGGAGGCAGAGATGATGATGGCGAGAGATGAACTGGCTGGAAACTCTACCCAGAGAGGAAGAGAGGCTGTGTGCTGATGACCAGGGGGCAGGTTTGCAGGGTGTACCCTTTTATTGGTTGATGATGCATGGACGGGATTGTAACCATGGTAATGAAATAATATATGATAGAATGAATGTAAATCTAATGTTCTCCCATGTAAACTATCACATAACTCACAATAAAGCAGTTAAAAAAAAACAACAAAAAAGAAGATGGAGGATTACACACTTACCAAAAAGATTTGGTTGATGTTCAGTCAATTCAAGAGGCAGCATATGATCAAGAACTTAGGAAACTAAAGGAAGAAGTCCAAACTGCACAGAAAACACTGGTGAAAAAAGGCTTCAGAAATTGATGGGAAACATTGAAATATCTCAGCAAACTGGTGTAACACTGGAGGTTCTCACTTGTCTATGCCAAGAAATTTGGAAGAGAGCTCCCTGGCTAACCAGTTGGAAAAGATCCATATTTCTGCCCATTCCAAAGACAGGTGGTTCAGTGCACTGTGAAAATCATCTAACAGTATCATTAGTATCACATGCAACTAAAATTTTTCTGAAGACAATTAAAAATGTTACATCAGTACGCGGAGAGTGAGCTGCCAGAAATTCAAGCCAGATTCAGAAGAGGATGTGGAGTGAGGGGTATCATTGTTGTGACTAGATGGATCTTGACTGAAGGCAAAAAATACCAGAAAAATGTTTATTGTGCTTTATTGACTATGCAAAGGGATTCAACTGTGCATCATGACAAATTCTAGATATGGTGAAGAATGGGTAATCCAGAATAATTCGTTGTGTTCATGAAGGACCTGCATGTCTGTATGCTGAGCAAATAATCCAAGAAGCTGGATTATGTGAAGAAGAATGTGGTACCAGGATTGGAGGAAGGTTTACTAGAAATCTGTGATATATGCACATGAAACCACATTGTTTGCTGAAAGCGAAGAGGACTTGAGATACTTACTGATGAAGATCAAGAGCTATAGCCTTCAGTATTGATTGCACCTCAATGTAAGGAAAACAAATCCTCACAACTGGATCAACAAATAACATGTTAAATGGAGAAAAGATTGATGTTGTCAAAGACTTCAGTTTGCATGAGTCCACAGTTAATGCCCATTGAAGCAGCAGTTGAAAAATCAAATTAGGGAAATCTGCTCTCATAGACCTCAATAAGGTATGTGTTAAAAGAGAGATGTCAGTTTTAGGTCTATGGTGCACCTGACCTAAGCCATGGTATTTTCAATCACCTCATTTGCATATGAAAGTTAGTAATGAATAAGGCAGATGATAGAAGAATTGATACATATAAATTATGGTTTTGGGGTGAATACTGAAAGTACCGTGGACTGACAGAAGAACAAATAATCTGTCTCGGAAGACGTACAGTCAGATGTACCTGAGAAGCAAGTATGGTTAGATGTTGTCATACTTTGGACATGTTATCAGGAGGAACCAATCCCTGGAAAAGGACATCATGTCTTGAGAAGTGTAGGGGCAAAGAAAAAGGAAGACTCCCAATGAGTTGGATTAACATAATGGCAGCACCAGTGAACTCAAACATAACAATTGTGAGGATGGTGCAGGACCAAACAGTGTTTAAATTCTGTTAGGGTGAGTTGCTTTGAGTTGGAACTGACTCAAAGTCAACTAGCAACAACCACTACCATGAGGGATACTATAAGATGTTTCTTGCAGTCTTCTAAATTTTTAGTTATTAATAGAACTGTTCATTAGATTAATAATGTACAAAATAGCTAGAATGTTCCTGCTTCACAGAAACATAAGGAAATGCTAAGATCATCTTGTCCAGTTACTCAGTACAGGAAGGTGTTTCTTCTTTAGTTTCCTCCTGACTGACCTTGAGGTTACCTTGTATTGTGGTATGGCTCTACATGTGAGAAGTGAAGTCTATTTGGTTTTCAAGACTTGTAGCTTTGACTGTTTCAGGGCCGTGGCAGTATTTCCTGTTGAGTACCACTAGGTGGTGTCCTTGCTGGGTTTACTTGCTTTGGTGACCATTTCTTTTACTCTGCAGCACAGCAATGGCCAAAGATGAGAGGGTGAACCTGCTGTCCTTCACTGGGAGCACGCAGGTGGGAAAACAGGTGGCTCTTATGGTTCAGGAAAGGTTTGGTAAGTGTTGGCTTTCTAATTAAGCTTTTTTTTTTTAAGTAATGATGTAGAATCTAAAAGTTGGGTTTTTTTTTCTAGACCCTTTTCATTGAGACAACTCAGTCATGTTTTGAATGTTCAAGCAAAAGAAATGGGTGTAGTTATTAATGGGTTAATACTAGGGGACGCCCAAGTTTTCACAGCATAAGATTTGGGAAAGGGTGTAATATTTTCTTCAAATGACAGTAGTAGAACCATATAAAATGTATTCATCAATATATGTAATCAGATCGGTTTGGTAAATTAAAAAAGGAAAAAGCACAATTTATACAGGAACTAGAATGAGTGTGGAATAGAAGATTTAAATCTTTTCTCATTTGTATCTCATGTCTGTATGACTGAAATGGGTTATATAGACATTACTTTATGATTTTTACTTTATGACTGTTTAAGAAATTTCAAGGATAATATTGTGTGACAATTTTTTTGGCTTTTATGTTGAATTTAGACTCTACCCACAGCCTGAGATGAGACTTGACTAATTCATCTGTAAGCTGCTTTGCTATTAAAAAGCAAGCTTATGAGAATATGTTAGCACTAATGAACAAGGTCAGTAAGGTTGTAGGTTACAAGATCAGAACAATTCCTTTTATACTAGCATTAAAAATAAAAACAATAAATTTTCAAAAGAAGTACAAGTCTTGTACATAGAGACACAAAAACTATTGAAAGAAATTAAAAAAAAAAAAACTTCATTGAAATAGCTTATTTTTAGTTTTTGGAATACATAATATTAAGGTATCAGTATTCTCACAAATAATCTATAGATTCAATACAATCCCTATAAAAATTCCAGCTGCCTTTTAATTTTAGTAATTGATAAGCAGATCTGGTAGTGTAGTGATTACGAATCGGACTGTGAACTGCAAGGTCAGTAGTTTGAAACTACCAGCTGTTCCGTGGGAGAAAGATGAGGCTTTCTGCTCCCATAAAGATTTACAGCCTCGGAAACCCTGTACAGGGTTGCTATGAGTCGGAACCACTCCACGGCACATAACAACAACAATAACAACAAGCAGATCCTAAAATTCCTATGAAACTGCAAGAGATTCAAAATGGTCAAACCATTTTTTAAAAAGAATGAAGTTGGAGAACTTAGACTTCTTGATTTCAAAAGTTATTATAAACCTGTAGTAATCAAGACTATGAGATATGCGCATAAGGTGCTAGGTATACATACACACTAGTGGAACAGAATTTAAGAGTCCAAAAATAAACCCATAGCATGTATGGCCAGTTGATTTTTTAACAAGGGTGCCTAGGTCTTTGGGCAGAGAAAGAGTAGTCTTTTCAAGAGATGGTACTGGGAAAGCCATATACATAAACATGAAGTTGGGCTTCGACCTCACACGAATCCTAAAAAATCAAGTCAAAATGGATCAATGACCTAAGTATAAGAGCTAAAGCTACAATATAAAACTCTTAGAAGAAAACTGGAGTCAATTTCTGTTACCATGGGCTAGGAAATAGTCCTGGGAGACCAAAAGATATTAGGAAAAATAGGTAAGTTACATTTCATTGAACTTAAAAACATTTGTGCTTCAAAATTAGCATAGAAAAAGTGAAAAGACAGCCTACAGAATGAGAGAAAATATTTCCAATCATATATTTATATCCAGAATATCTAACAAACTCTTAAGTCCAACATTAAAAACACAAATAACTCAAAACATAGACAAAGGTCTTGAATAGGATACAAATGGCTAATAATCACATGAAGAAATGATCAGCATCATTAGTTTTAGCAGATTTCATCTTCCCATCTTTCTCTTTTCCCTTCTCAGAGCACTAGTTTTTAAGTGGAGATTGTGTCAGTAGGATTAAAAGTTGTAGTAATAGTAGGAGGAGTGTAGATTTTTAAACATAATTTCTTATCTTGAGTTATAGGTGCTTTTCTTGTAGGGGGGTGGTGAATAGGAGTGAAGTTAGAAAGCAGTTGCTTGGGTAATTGGAAAGATGTAAAAAAGACAAATCCTCTTTTGCCAAATATTGCTTGTAGCCAATTAGGAACTGTGTTAAGCATAGTGTTTTCTATTTCCTTGCTTTTAACTTTAGCATAGTGCTCTATTATACTGAACAAGCTGTCTACATGAACTATTACAGCAGTGATGAAAGCTGATGTAGTGCACTCAATGACTGTAATAACACAGACACGTATTTGTTAATGTTCCAGTAGGATATTTATTATGTCAGAGTGGTTACAATGAAGACATGCTCTCCTGCCATAACGTACTTTTCTGATATCACCAGTAAATAAAAAGTTAGTCTATAGAAGGTGGTTTTAATGTACATTTAAGGGAGGAAAATCAGGTAAATTTCAACTCTTTGCCAGAGAGAGAAGGTAAGAATGACACTTGTAGCTTGTAACTTTTGTGGTTGGCAATACATAACAAGAGCCTTGGCCCTGACATAAGTAGGTAATTGGCAATCAGTGTATTTAGTAGTAGAAAAATAGCTAAGTAAAATTCACTACATCATAAATACCAAATATTTGCAGTGAATTTTTTGTTCACAGTTTTTAATAACTTAGGGAAAATATTAGAAACATTGATCAGGGGAAAAATGGAAAGCAAAATCAGTTTGGTGGTTTAATCTTAACTAAATATAAATGTGCAGAGAAAACATTGGAAGGAGCTACACCAAATTGTGTCAGAGATTTTACGATGGCATTATGGGCTGTAGGTTTTCTTTTGCTTTGATTACTATTTGAAAATTTTCTAGTATGAGCACAATTGAAAAAACACTTTTTTTCCCAACTGTTTATTTTGATATCACTTCAGACTTAGGGTTAGAGAAGTTAAAAAAAATTAACATTAGGAATTTCAGTATGCCTTTTATCAAGATTCAGCAGTTGTTTAGATTTTGTCCGATTGGCTTTATAATTTTTTCTCTCTTATCAGTAATATATATATATTGTTAAGTGCCGACGAGTCGGTTCTGACCCATAGCGACCCTGAACAGGGTTTCCGAGGCTGTAAATCTTTACGGGAGCAGAAAGCCTCATCTTTCTACACACACCCAAATTGTGAGTGCATGTAATTTTTGAACCATTTAGAATAAACTGGAGACATTGTGTTTTCTATCACTGAGTATTTTAGAGTTTGTTACCTAACGACGAGGGCATTTTTAAAATCAGGAAATTGAGTGTTGATGGAATATTCTTGCTACTTTTTAAATTATAGAAAATAAATGGAAAAAAAAAAAAAGCAAAAAAATTGAGAGACTATATTCTGAGGCCATGCAGTTGTGAGCATTAAATACTATAATAGGCATTAATACTTGTTTATATTTTTTCAAGGGAGAAGTTTATTAGAACTTGGAGGAAACAATGCCATTATTGGTAAGGCTGCCTCTTTGTTGTGTTTACCATTGAAGATATATCCTCAATAACACTATGAGTTTATAGAACTTGGTGAAGACCTTAACCCACTACTCAGTAAGGCATTATGTGTGACTGAGACTTAATTCCTGTTTTGGAATTTTCCCTGAGAAACAGGATACAAACTTGGTTAGCAGGCACAGGTAACTAGGAAGGAAAGGTGTTCATATCTGCCATGTGATATCTTAGATCTGCAACCCCAAGAATTGAGCCTCTGTTGTGGTATGGAGTTGTTTCTTCGTTACTTTTTTTCTTCATTTCTGAAACCTGGCAACATGCTTCTCTAAGAATAAGCAGCTCTTATTGGACTACTGCTCTGATGCTGTAGGATAAGCACTGGACTGCTAGCCACAAGGTTGGCAGTTCAAACCCACCAGCTACTCCTTGTAAACTCTATACGTGGTTGCTATGAGTTGGAACAGATATGATAACACTTAACAACAGCAAGCAACAACATGTAACTTACCAAATCATTTAGATTTCAGAGACATTAGTATATGTCTCTTGGAATCTTGACTGCTTTTATAATGTGGAAGGAAAACTTCCTTAAGACATTACAAAAATAAAATCATTTACCTTTAGATTTGAAGATTACTTAATTATCTTTTGTTAATTGTTTGAATTTGATACAAAAGAAAATAGTCTACCAGCTTAACTTCTGGATGATGGAATGAAAATCAGTATGTTGAGACTTAATAGAAGAATGGATTTGTAATGAAAAGCATCATCTTTAAATGCCCAGCCATATGATGTACACTCCATAAAACCCACTGCCATCGATTGTTAACTACCATAGTGATGCTGTTTAGGGTTTCTGAAGCTGTAAATCTTTAATGGAACAGAAAACCTCATCTTCTTCCCTTCCAGTGGTGTGGCTGGTGTGGGTTTGGACTGCCAGCCTTGTGGTTAGCAGTCCAGTGCTTATCCTGCTGTGCCACCATTGTTCCTTATGGTAGACACTATTGTTGTTAAGTGCTATCAAGTCAGTTCCAACTCGTAGCGACCCTGTATAGGGTTTCCAAAGAACAGCTGGTGGGTTTGACCTGCTGACTTTGTAGTTCACAGTCCAGTGCTGATCCTACAGCACCATCCCAGGAGTCCATGGTAGACACTAGGGGCTTGAAAAATATGTAGTAGAAGGTTTTTTTCCCAGATGAACTCCTAATTTAATTAGAGTTCATATAAAAACACAGGTAACATTTTGTAAGCAGTAGGAAAGAAACAGTAGAAAAGCTTCATACATAAGCCAAAACAAGACCAGGGGCCAGACTTGGAACAGCTCATCAATTACTCACATACAAGTTCAGGCTGAAGCTAAAGAAAATTAAAACAACTCTCTGAGAGCCAAAGTATGACCTGTAATATATCCCACCTGAATTTAGAGACATCTCTAAAGTCTGAAGACCAGAAGAGTTGTAGGATAACATCAAGAACATCATACAGGAAGAAAGCAAAAGGTCATTAAGAAGACAAGAAAGAATAAAGACTAGAAGAGACTGTGAAACTTGCTCTCCAGTGTAGAGATGCAAAAGCAAATGGAAGAAATGAAAAACTCAAGAACTAAATAGAAAGTTTCAATGGTCACTTCAAGAAGACAAAGTCAGATATTACAACAAAATGTGAAAAGACCTGGAGTTAGAAAATCAAAAGGAAGAACAACACCCTGAAGGAAGTGAAGAAAAAAATTGAAGCCTCGACTTTCAATATTGAAGGATTCTCTGGGCAAATTACTGAATGATGCAGAAAGCATCAAAA
>NW_006408665.1:1328389-1329372 GCF_000296735.1 Chrysochloris asiatica | reverse complement strand
ATGTCTTTGAGTTAAGATGTTGGAGGAGAATATTGAAAGTACCATCGGGTGCTAAAAGAACAAACAGATCTCTACTGGAAGAAGTGCAGCCAGAGTGCTCTTTGGAAGCCAGGATGGCCAGACTTCATCTTTGGATATCATGTTTGGTAAATTGGAAGGTCGGAAAAATATAGGAAGACCCCCAGTGAAATGGATTAGCACAGTGATATCAGCAGTGGGCTCAGGCTTAGCAATGATTGTGAAGATGTCATGGCATCAGGCAGTGTTTGGTTTTGTTGTACATGGGGTTGCTATGAGTCATTACTGACTCTATGGCACCTAAATACAACAACAAGGAATTTGTCAGATATGGTGCTAAGCTGTTTTATATCTATTTTATTAACATCATTTGAAGTCAAAAAGCTTAAAGAGATTGTATGCCTAAGTTGACAAAGATTAGCAAGTGGCAAAGACAGCGTTTGGATCCATATGTCAAGAGCAGATCACAGCTCTTAAACTCCTAGCTATCATACATTCTTTTTTTTTTTTTAATTTAAGGTTTTTATTGTGGATTGAATGAAAGTTTACAGGGCACATCATCAGTTTCACATTCAACAATTCATATAACCATACATTCTTAACTTCTAGCCGTTAGAGCCTTTGGTATGGGTTGCACCTAAATGTAAAGAAAAACAAAAATTTTCACCACGACACCGATAAATAACATCCTGGAAAATGGAGCAAAGATTGAAGTTGTCACAGACTTCATTTTGCTTGGATAATCCATCAACAGTCCTGGAATCAACAATCAAGAAATCAAACAGCATATTGCATTAGGCAAGTGTGCTGCACAAGAACTCTTTATAAAAGTGTTCAAGAACGAAGATCTCAGTTTGAGAACTAAGGTGCACCTGACCGAAACCATGGTATTTTCAATAGCCTCATATGCATGTGAAAGTTGGAAAGTGAATAAAGAAAACTGTAGAATTGATGTATTTGAGTTA
>NW_006408665.1:1325123-1327494 GCF_000296735.1 Chrysochloris asiatica | reverse complement strand
AGTCTCCATATCCCTGAGACCAAAAGAACGAGGTGATGCACAGATACCACTACCAAGTACTCTGGATAGAATGAGAGACAATGTGGAATGAACTGCAAAATCATAAAAAAGACCAGGTTTACTGGTTTGGGAGAGATTGGTGGAACCCCGAGACAACAGCACATGGCCTCCTCTCAGGGGCAGAGCACCACATATCCGTGGCTTAATTTTACCCAAGCAATATATAGCTATATTAGGGGAGCAATAACATTAATTAGGTATGTACACCATAGAATTGTCAACCATTCCAGATCAAAATGGCAAGATTTATCCACCCAATGACAAAGTTCAGAAAGGATGAGAAACCCAATAGCTGCTCCCTGGAAACTATACAGGGTTGCTATGAGTTCAGATTGACTTGACAGAACTTACCAACAATAAAAATACTGATGAGGTATTGTTGATGAAGGTATAGATATTGCTGGAGAGCATGGGCTGATAATGGTGATGATCAGAAGGGTTATCTTGCTCTCCCTAATTGCCTCTGCACTGGCATCAAAATAGGCCACTGAGTTAATACTGAAGACAACTAAATCTGACAAAGAGACTGATGATCTTAGAGAAGAGACCGCAATATGGATACGGATGCGGCTCAGTGAGTGTCAGAAACACAGAGAGATGAACAATGAGGAAGTCTTTCTAGTGAGAGCCACTGTGTACATCTATATTGGGTACAACTGTACAGCTCATTGTTTTAGTCTCTATTCTAATACAATCTTCCCTAGAAGAACAGCTTACCTTTTCCCCTAATGAATATATACATCTCTGTCATGTGAACTTGCTTATTTTTTTCAGGGATGGTTTTGGTGTTCATTTACTATACTTTCTAAAGGTCTCATTTTATACCACTTTTCCAAATACCTGAACTTCCTACTTTGCCACAATTATGGTTATGTGTTTGTGTGTTTCCAAGCTTTTGAGGATGCAGACCTCAGTTTAGTCGTTCCATCAGCTCTTTTTGCGGCCGTGGGGACAGCTGGCCAGAGGTGTACCACTGCGAGGCGACTGGTGAGTATCCTCTCTAAATACCACTCTTTAATGAAATCTGCCATTATGAAGGAGATCTGGTGTGGTGTTCTAGGATAAGCACTGTACCACAAGGTCAGTGGTTCAAACTCATCAGCTGCTCCTTGGAAACCCTATAGAGGGTCACTATGAGTTGAACCAACTTGATAGACAGCACTTAACAACAAAAACATCCACTAGGAAGGTAATATAGAAGTACCGCTAGAAAAATGTATTGTCTGTCCTGGTGTGATGCTGTAGGATGAGCACTGATTTGCTAACTTCCAGGGTAGTGGTTCAAACCCACCAGACACTTCTTGGAAATCCTATATAAGTTATCTCTGAGTTAGAATACAAAGTGAAGAGAAACAGCTCTAAACATCCATTAATAATTGGAACATGGAATATGTGTCACACGTGTTGTTGCTAGGTGCCGTACAGTGAGCAACGGCTCATAGTGATTCTATGCACCACAGAACGAAACACTGCCCAATCTTGCTCCAACCTCACAATTGTTGCTAAGCCTAAGCCCGTTGCTGCCACCGCTGTGCTAATTCATTTTGTTGGGGGTCTTCCTCTTTTTTTCTGACCCTCCACTTTACTGAACATAATGTCTTTCTTCAGGGACTGGTCCCTCCTGATACTGTGTCCAAAATGTGAGAGACGAAGTCTGTCCATTCTGGCTTCCAAGGAACACACTAGCGGTACTTCTTCCAACACAGATCTGTTTGTTCTTTTGGCAGCTCATGGTACTTTCAATATTTGCCTCCTCCAACACCATAACTTAAATGCATCAATTCTTCTATGGTCTTCCTTATTCACTATCCAACTTCCATATGCATATGAGGGTTTTTGAAAATACAATGGCTTGGACCTGCACACCTTAGTCCTCAAGCTGACATCTTAACTGTTCAACATTTTAAAGAGGTCTTGTACAACAGAGATGCCTAATGCAATATATCATTTGATTTCTTGACTGCTTCTTCCATGAGTGTTGATGGTTGATCCGAGCACAATGAAGTCTTTGATAATTAATCTTTTCTCTATTTAAATGGATGTTTATTGGTCCAGTGGTGAGGAATTTTGTACTCTTTATGTTGAGATTCAACCCATAACAAAGACTGGTCTTTGATCTTCATCAGTAAGTATTTTAAGTCCTGTTCACTTTCAGCAAGCAAGGTTGTATCATCTGCATATTGCAGGTTGTTAATGAGTCTTCCTGCAATCCAGAGACCATGTTTTTGTTCATATAACCTCACTTCTTAGATTGTATGCTCAGCATACAGATGGAAAAAGAATGGTGAAAGAATATAGCCCTGGCACACAC
>NW_006408665.1:1297732-1321453 GCF_000296735.1 Chrysochloris asiatica | reverse complement strand
CAACCATATATTAACAGAGAATTGCCAGTGGTTCAGTCTGGAGTCCGAATCGGAACTGGAATGAGATAAATCATTGTTGATGTCAAATGGATCTTGGCTGAAAGCAGAGAATACCAGAAAGATGTTTAACTGTGCTTTATTGACTACGCAGAGGCTTTCTGCTGTGACAAGCTATGGACAAGATTTTGGAGACTAAGTATACTGGAACACTTAATTGTGCTCATGAGGAATCTGTACATAAACCAAGAGGTTCGAACAGAACAAGGGAACATGCTGTGGTTTAAAATTAAGAAAGGTATGCATCAGTGTTGTATCTTTTCACCATACTTGTTCAGTCTGAAGAAAAATGTGACATCAGGATTGGAGGAAGACTCATTAACAACCTGTGTTATACAGATGATTCAACCTTGCTTCCTGAAAGTGAAGAGGACTTAAAATACTTAATGATGAAGATCAAAGGCTAGAGCCTTTGCATCTCATGTAAAGATAACAGAAATCCTTACCACTGGACCTATAAACAACATCCATATTAATGGAGAAAAGATAAAGTTGTCAAAGCATTCATTTTGTTTGGATCAACCATCAACACTTATGGAAGCAGCAGTCAAGAAATCAAGCAATGTATTGCACTGGGCTAATGTGCTGTACAAGACCTCTTTAAAGTGTTGAAGAATAAAAAAATCAGTTTGAGAACTAAGGTGCACCTGACCCAAGCCATATTTTCAGTAACCTTATATGCATGTTGAACAGTGAATAAGAAAACTGTAGAAGAATTGATGCATTTGAGTTATGGTGTTGGAGGAGGCGAATATTAAATTTACCAAGGACTGCCAAAAGAACAAATCCATCTGTTGGAAGACATACAGCTGGAATGCTCATTAGAAGCCAGGATGGCTAGAGTTCGTTTCTCATACTTCACATAGATTATCAGGAGGCAGCAGTCCCTATAGAGAGAAGGATATCCTGTGTGGTAAAGTGGAGGATTGGAGAAAGGAAGCTCCCCAACGAGATGGATTGGCACAGTGGCAGCAGCAGTGGACTCAAATATAGCAGTGATTGTGCGTTTGGCGCAGAACTGGTCAGTGCTTCTTTTTGTACATCGGGGTCATTATAAGTCGGTACTGACTCGATGCCACCTAACAAGAACAGCAACAAGGAATTGGAACAATGGCAGCAACACATGTGGTTGGCCAATATGTGGCTCTACCATTTACTCCTATGTTTCTCAGTCAGGGACTCTGCCTATTCCCGTTTCCCACCCATTAAATTATTGGTCCTACTGTGACTCTGTTGGATAATTACTGGACTACTAACCACAGGTTGTCAGTTCAAAACCACCAGCCACTCTTTGGATACCCTATATAGGGTCGCTATGCTTTGGAACTGGCTTGATGGCACTTAACAACAACAAGAAATGATTAGAGTTGGATGGACTCTTGTGGAAGAGATCTACTTCATTCCTTTTTCTGGAGCGATGTAGACCAAGTGCAAAGTTTTCTAGAGAATAAAATACACTAAAGATGTTAAAAATTACAAAACTATTAGCCAGAAAATAATCAGCCTAGTCCTTAAAATACATTTTAAGGATTTATTTTTTGGCATCTTGTGTCTTAATATTTAACTTGATTTATTGAAATATTAAATAAATATTTAACATGATTTATTGAAAAGCAAATAACTGTACACGTGCTTTCTCTATAAATATATAATCTGTACTGATATAACTGCCTATCCAATCTTACCTATATATAGTACAGATTAAGTGTATAGTAAGGAGATTTAGTGTATAGGGCTTGGGAAATTTAATCACAGCACTCAGGGTGAGCTGGAGTTCATTTTTTTGTGGAACATTCTTGATTCTTACGAGTTTTATATTATGGAAACATTGTGTGTATTACAGCCTAGCAGTTTGGTTGACTAGGCACAGAATTTGTGTGCATTTGCAATTTTTAATTACTGAAGTTGCTTTTTCCTCTTATAACTAAAAACAGATAAAGTTCACAGTTAATTTACACAAAGGACTTGGCTTTGGGTTTTTTGTTTTTTTTAATGTTTTATTGTGAATTATGTGGTAGTTTACATGGGAGAACATTATCTCCACGTCATCATCTCTGCCCCCATCTCTGGCGTCATTGTTTCTCTGGGTAGGGTCCCACACTCCGCTCTTCTCTCTTGAGGGTCCCTGGGACCTCCACTCCTGGACTGCAAAGTCAACCACTCCCATCCTTTTGCTACAAAATGTTTACCTTTACGTTTCCAACCCTCACAGTCAGTCCTGATAGCAATTATTCACTATTGTGCCACATGAGTGCTCTTTAGAACAGAACCAGTAATAGCTGATTGTGAAGCTTAGCCAAATGGGTCCTTAGAAATATGATAAAAATGAATGGGTTACAATTTTATTCTGACATCTACATACTTAGAAGAAATTGTTATTTTGTGACTGTTAAAGTTATGTAATTTAAAAACTCTTGCTTCTAGTTAAAACAATCACAATATTAAGAGCAAAATAAATATTTAAATATTAAACAAATACCTAAAGTGCTTACAAAAAAAAAAGAATGTGTCAGTTAAGAGATTTGCAGCAGATTCCTAAAAGAAGAAAATGAGATGATTTAAATTGTTTGCCAAAAGTTTATCAAAAAGAAACTTACTGGTATTGAGAAATGTACTGCATGATATATGCTAAAAAGCACAAAATCTGAAATTAGTAAAAAATAAATCTGAATCTGACAGCTGTCTTCAAGCTATTAGATATTATAGAAGCCATAGCAACTTATGTTGTACAATATTTTCATCTTTTAAATTAAGGGTTAGATTCAAAGTTTTTAAATTTCTATAAAGTATAACTATAATTAAAACAAAATATACATAAATGTGATGTGTGTACTTTGGGATTACACAGTTATAAAATTGATGATGTTTTGCTAGTGTATTATAGTCATCAAGTATGTAGCATAATAACTGATAATAGTAAAAATCATAGTATTTCAAGAATTAAGAAGTATTAATCAGAACTATTAAGAAAAATTATACATTGCTAAAAAATTTGGTATACATTTATTTTACTGTTGTCTTGAATGTTTCTTTTTTTCACTTAGTTTTTACATGAAAGCATCCATGATGAAGTTGTAGATAAACTAAAAAAGGCCTATGCACAGATCCGTGTCGGGAACCCTTGGGACTGTGAGTATCTGGTTTGGTTAACAAAGGTTTTCCCTCTGATAATTGATGTTATTAGTGTTTCTCATCTTCTAAGGTGGTTTTTTTTTGTGTGTGTGTGGTATGTGTGTGTGTTCTATCTTGGGCATTGTCAATGATACATTTTATGCTCCTAGGTAGGAACCTGAGTACTTGATGTGAGCTAGTGATTAGAAGTTGGGTGTCTTATCCACAACTGTTGTATAGATGGGCCAAGAGTTGACTAGGTTTTCTGTCTTCCCTGCCTCATCTGGTGAAAAATATTGAAAGTACCATGGGCTACCAGAAGAATCAACAAATGTATCTTGGAAGAAGTACAACCAGATGTTCCTTGAATGCTGGGATGGTGATACTTCATTCTCATACTTTGGACATGTTGTTAGGGGAACCGGTTCTTGGAGAAGGATATCATACTTGGAAAAGTGGGACGGCCAGTGCAAAAGAGGAAGACCTTAAGCAGATGGAGTGACACAGTAGCATTAGCAATGGGCTCAGACATAATTGTGAAGATGACACATTCTGTGTAGGTCACGCTTAGGGTTGCTAAGAGTCGAAACTGACTCGATGATACCTAACCACAACATTACCCTCATCTAAACCACTGTGAGAAGCTGCAAGAATCCCCTAACTGCCTTTTTTTTTTTTTTTAGTTTTTATTATGAATTGAATGATAGTTTACATGGGAGGAGAACATCAGCTTTACATTCATCCTATCATAATTAGTTTCATTGTTGTGATTACAATCCACTCCATTCAAGAGCATTTGTTTCCAATCCCTGTTTTTTTGGATGTACACAGAAGCACTCAGGAATATATAACCATTCAAACAACCAACAAGTATACCCTGCATATCAGTCCCCCTGACCACCAGCACACAGTCCCTCTACCTCCTTGAGTCTAGAGTCCTCAGCCGCTCTGTCTTTCCACGTCTCCATCTCTCCACGTCATCGTCTTTGCATCCATCTCTGGCATCACTGCTTCTCCGGATAGGGTCCTGCACTCCGCTCTTCTCTCCTAACTGACATTTTTGCTTCCATTTTTACTATCAGTAATAACTAAAGTGATTTTCATAGATGTAATTGACTCTGTGGGTTAATGTGCTGGACTGCAAAATCAATGTGAACCATATCGTCAGTGGTTCAAGTTCACCATCTGCTCCTTGGAAACCCTAACAGGGTCGTTTTGGGTCGGAACTGACTCAGTGGCAATTCGATAATTCAGTTTCCTGCTTACCCCACATCAGTGCCTTCTTAGTGTTCTGAGACTAAAACCGAATTCTTCTGATTCCTTTTTTAGTAGGCTCACATTCTTTCCTAACCTGACCTCTGCCTCCTAACCTGTGTACCTTCTGCCCACCTTGTGTGCCATTTGTCCCTTACTCACCACTTTTGACCTTCTGTTAGTGCTCCAGACCTTCCAGTCCCTGTCCTGTTGCTCCCTTTCGTGAAGAAAGCTCTTTACTCAGCTCTTATTGTTTGTTGTTGTTAAGTGCTGTCGAGTCAGTACCGACTCATAGTGACCCTGTATTGGGTTTCCAAGGAGCAGTTGGTGAGCTTGAACTGCTGACTTTGTGGTTCAAACCAATCTTGCAGTCCAGCGCAGCTCTCCACAAAAATTTCATCTTCTCATAGATACCTATCTTGTTCTGTCTTCTTCCACTACCCCTTTGCTCTAATGTAATGCTGTAGTTCCTGGCAGCCTTAACTCAGGGCAACATCACTCTACCCCATTAATTGTATACCAACTGCTGAGACTCAAAAGTTCTTGAGAATGGTCACATTGGTCATGATTAAACTGATTCTATATTTTTAATCAATAGCCAATCATTTATATCAGGTGGAAAACAGATTTGATCCACCACCTGTCTCTGTAAGTAAAATTTATTGGAACATAATCAAGCCCATTCATTACTGCATATTGTTTACGACTGCTTTGGCACTGCAATGGCAGAAGTGAATTGGAGCAGAAACCACAGAAGGCACACAAAGCCTAAAATACTGTTTGTCCTGTAACACAGAAAGGTTCCTGACTCCTGACCTACACTGAGAGAGGCTATATGTTTTCTTGTTTTCATTTTAGTTTTTTATTGTGGATTGAGTGAAGGCTTACGTATAAGATTAACAGCTTTATATTAAACAAATTACTCACTTTGTTTCATCTCAATGAGTATAGTACCCTCCCTGTAACAACATTTACTCCCCGTTTATATCATGTAAACAAAGTAAAAATATTTGATGGACACATATAAAACAAAAAATGCATATTCATTTAAATGTCCAAAGGGCACATTCTGCAAGCTGGCCTCCTGCCTGCAGGCATACAGCCTTACTCAGCCTAGAGCCCTCAGCTGCTCTGTCTCTCCATGCCATCACCTCTGCTGTTGTCACTTTTCCAGGTAGGATCTCAATGCTCCACGCATGCGCTTCCTATTGATGGTCCTGGGATCGTCTGTTCCTGAAATGAAAGCTTAACTACTGTCCCCGTTTAGTTACACATTTTCTACAATTAACAATTGTGACATTTACAATTAATCCTGATAACAATTACTCACAATTGAATCATAAAATCCATTCACTGTCATCCCCAATCCTTTTTTACCAGATCCATCGGGAAAAGAGGAAAGCTATTCATTGGGGATTCTATTTTACCTTCCTTACCTTCCTCGTTCTGAAATTAAGCACAGTCATACAAGCTTGTAAGCCAGCCACTTTGTGCCTTTATAGTGTCCCCATTTATTATTTTTTTGAAAGCTTTTATTGTGTATTGAATGAGTGAAGGCTTACAGGACAAATCATTTTTACATTCAGCAGATTATTGTAATGATTACAGCACCCTCCATGCACCTTTCTTCTACTTGTGGTTAAGTGACATCAAGTCGGTTCCAATCCATAGTGACTCTCTTATAGGGTTTCTGAGGAGTGCCTGGTGAGCCTGAACTGCCGACCTTGCAGATCAAACCAACTGCAAAGTCCAGTGCGTTAACCCACAGTGCCACACCAGGACTCCCCATGCACGCTTAGGCAACAGTATGTATCTCTAATACCTTTTTTGGTGTACATATACCCCGTTGTAAATATATATTTGTTTAAATGTCAAAGGGACACATTTTGTAAGCCAGCCTCTTGTCTGTAGTCACACTGTTTTTGTTAGTCCATGGGCCTATAGTCCACCGCTGCTTTGTCTCTATGCCATTGCCTCTGCCTCCATCTCTGTTGTTGCCTCTTTTCTGGTCAGGATCTCCTGCGCCTCTCATGTTCTTCCCTCTTGATGGTCCTAGGGTCCCCTGTTCCTGAGATGACAGATTAACTGCTCCCCCTTTTAGTCACACCTTATCTACATTTACAAGGAGCTCTGGTAGCGTAGTGGTTATGAATTGGGCTGTGAACCTTAAGGTCAGCGGTTCGAAACTACCAGCTGCTCTGTGGGAGAAAGATGAGGCTTTCTCCTCCCGTAAAGATTTACACCCTCAGAAACCCTGTACAGGGTCGCTATGAGTTGGCTCCGACTCCACGGCACATAACAATAACAACAACATCTACATTTACAGTTGTGACAATTGACATTAGACCTGAAAACAATTAGTCCCAATTGTATCATAAAGTCTTATCCCCCTCATTATCAGACCCAGCTGGACAGGGAGGAAATTGTTCAGTTGAGTTTCTGTCTTACTCTCTGCATTCTGGCACTAAGCATCTTCATGAAAGCTTGTAAGCCAGCCACTTTGTGCCTTTGTAGCTCTCCAGTTTTGATAGCCAAAGTCTGAGTTGCCCATCCCTGTCAGCCCAGTCAGTGTATTGAGGAAACATGCTTTATCCTTGGTATGGAGAATTCTTCCTTATTTGTTTGGAATTTTGGGAGGCCTCATCCATAATCTGTACAGGGTCGCTATGGGTCGGAACCGACTCGACGGCACTTAACAACAACAACAACAACATCCATAATCAAGGGCCTGATTGACAAGGTTGTAGCAATTTACACTCGCTCCCTGTATCATACTTCTTCATCTTCGTCTGGTCGAATTCTGGTCGGCAAGCCATTCATGCTATGTTCTATTGGTTGGTTCACTGGAAAAGCTTCTATGATAATAAAATGATGCAATTTGGGGCAAAATGAAGAGTATTCTTTTTCTTTTTCCAGCTAATGTTCTCTATGGGCCACTCCACACAAAACAGGCAGTGAACATGTTCCTTGGGGCAGTGGAAGAAGCAAAGAAAGAAGGTGGCACTGTAGTCTATGGTGGCAAGGTAATGGAAACTGTCTGAGATCAGTAGTCACAGCTTTTTTACTTGCTTTCTATGAGGCACAAGCAGGGATTTTGCATCCTCCCTATTCTCCTGTAATGATGAAATATGTGTGTGAATGAAAAAATGATACCATAAAACACATGGAACATTTCTGGAAGAACACACAAGAAACTCTTAACCAATGGCTGCTTTTGTACTCAGAGCAATTATAACCCATATTTATTGGTTGTTTTAAAAAGTCAGTTAACCTAGGGAATCATAAAAAAGTTAGATATCATAGACATTTTAATTTAACACATGTAATTACATTGCTGTGGGGCCAAAATGTTTTCTTCACAAATGATTGAAATAAAAAAATTATTACATTAGATATACATATCATTTATTACCTATAATTTATAATTGTATTTTACTTTCTTTAAAATTCATTAAGAACTGAGTCTCTTGCAAAGCAATCTGAAAGCAAAATCTTTCTGGACTTTTGATATTTTTTACCTCTCTTCAGTCTTACTGTTGATACTGCTGAGTATAATTGGATAACTTGTACAGTTCTCTGTATGTGTGCTTAAAAAAAAAAAAAAAATTCAGTTATATTGAGATTTTCTAGCGCAATTTAATCTTTATTGGAATCATTCTTTTTTGTTGTTGTTTTGTATAATATTTAAGTTGCATAATGCAGTATGGCATCACAATAACAAATACAGCAAGCAAGGATTGATAGGAAACACAGTTGTCTTTTGATCAACATATAGCTTAAAGGGTCAGAATAAAATTACAGAGACACTACAGAGTTGACCTTCCCCCAGTGCAGCCTTCTGTAGGCATCAGACTATTTTGTAGGAGGAAAGGTGAGCATTAATTAATGGAGAGAAACTAGTAATTTGGTTACATGGAGATTGTTAAGAGAGTTATACCTTTTTAGATTTTTAAAAAACATTTTTATATAATAGTATACCTATATATCTACTTTAAAATGCCATAAATTTAAAAACATAACACTGCTTGCCACCTCAAGAAGCTCTGGTAACCTAGTGGGCTACGAGTTGTGCTACTAATTGCAAGGTCAGCAGTTCAAATCTACCAACCGCTCCTTGGGAGAAAGATGAGGCTTTCTGTTCCCGTAAAGATTTACAGCTTTAAAAACCCTATAGAGGGTTGCTCTGAGTTGGAACCGACTCTACAGCACATTACAACCACAACCACTTATCACCATACTGTTTCAACCTAAGTCAGTCATAACACTGTATACCCTCCATTGCTGAGTTCTCCTGTTTTTAATCTTGACCAACTCGGAACCATCAAAGGAAATGGTAATTTTCATTCTTTCTGGGAGATTTAAGAACATTCTTTTTTTTCAAAGATTTTATGGTAAAAAAATCCACACAATCATTGCAGATCAAGTCACAGCAGAGTCTTTATTCCTTCTTTTTGCCAGCACCAACATTGGCCTTTGTAGTCCCCCTGACTTTCTTTACCTGTTTTTGCGTTCCTTGTACTGTTTTCTCAAGGTCTTTCCTTTTCATACAGACCATGTCTTGCAAATCTGCATTGGGGTTCACTTTTCTTTGCATAATCCATGGAATCATAAATCATGTTGAAGGGCAGTAGTCTTGCCCCACCACAAAATGTGTTCTGAATCCAAACACAAAGGTGACATCTGGTGTTGTCTTATACATTTTGACAAGCTTTTCCTGGATTTCTGTCTTAGGTACTGTTGCCTTCCCAGGGGTGATGGATATCAATGATCATTTGTTTCTGCTGAAGTAGTTGGTTGGTCATGAACTTCCTGCTCCGGATAGTTACTATGTCATTCATAATGGTGGCAGATGCTCAGCAGCTGGGAAAGAAAGAGTGGGAAGTTATTTTTGAGAAATAATTTACTTAGTAAAATTGTTAATAATTCTCACATTAAGTATGTACAAAGATTGTGTTTTCTAGGCTTTAATACTAGAAAACAAGGTGTTTCAGTTCTTTTTAATTTCTCTACGAAAGGTTATGGATCGCCCTGGAAATTATGTGGAACCAACGATTGTGACGGGTCTTGCCCATAATGCATCCATTGCACATACAGAGACTTTTGCTCCGATTCTTTATGTGTTTAAATTCAAGGTAACAGTTGGTTTGCTAGTCTCATGTTGAAGCAAATGAAAAGGCCAGAGTAAAGTGAAGGCATATTACATTTCACTCAGTTTTTAGGGAGATTTTTGAGGATCAGTCTGATTAGTCAGTACTTGAAGGTTAAGGATAAAATTTGATGAGATGAGCACTTTAAAACTGTGAAGTGTGTTAATCGAGTTGCCCAGAAAACCAAGACTGGTAAGATTGATACTGCATTTATTCAGAATCTTACCCTCCCTCTGAGCCGTGTGGGTCTTAAAGACAGCTGGAGAGTTGGTTAGCCTGCTGTTCTGTAATAGCAGACAAAACTGTGGCACAATCTGATGACCTATATAGTTATATTCTGTGACTGAGGACGGACTATGCAAATTTTAACAGATTAGCAGATATTGATAGCTAGAGGGGTGAAGAGGCAAGGCTGGTCTTGCCAACAAATATATGTATGTAGGATTTGGTTTTTTGAGACTTCAGAATTTAAATGTACCATTATTAACATTTGAAGAATAATCAGAATTACCCATGTTGCAACTGTGAACATGGTTGCATTTCTTTATATCTTGCTTTGAGTTTTCACATACAGTGACTGTTGTTGTTGTTGTTAAGTTTAGTCAAATCAATTCCGACCCATAATGACCCTGTATAGGGTTTCTGAAGTGCTGGTGAGCTTGAATTGCTGACTTTGCAGTTCAAATGGCTTTGCAGTCAGACGCATTAACCCACAGTGCCACAAGTGACTATAGGGAATAGTAATTTCATGTTTTGTAATGTGTATATGTTACTCTATATTTGTTTGTTTGTGAGTATACAACTTGGGGAAAGTTTAAAAAAATCTGAACAGGTTAAATATTTTCCTTAAGGATCCTATGTCTTCTTGCTTGGTTTATTCCTTCTTTTTGGTAGAGAATGTCCTCAGTTGCCTTATTTGTAACATTGAGAGAAGGTAGAACTGTCTCATAGAGTAAAGATTGAATAAGTATATGCATGAATGCATGAAAAAAACTCTTAAATCAGTGATGTCTATCGGTATAATGTATTAGCAGTTAAATAGCTAAGGGAATATGGAAGACTACTGATCTTTGTTTTTCAGTAAAGTACAATTAGAGGGAGGTGTCACAAAACACTGTAAGAGAGACATAATAAAATAGGAACTTTTTGGATCTTTGTGCACGAAAATTATTCTGGTATATGCATGAAATTAATTTAATATCTGAGCTTTGACCTGAATAATGTATAATCTAACAACTTCTAATATCCTTTTAGAATGAAGAAGAGGTCTTTGCATGGAATAATGAAGTAAAACAGGGGCTTTCAAGTAGCATTTTTACCAAGGATTTGGGAAGAATCTTCCGCTGGCTTGGGTATATCTTGATTTATTGCTTTTGAAATTTTGTGTAGATCAGATTTGCATGGTGAATGGACTTTGAAAAAGAAGAGGAAACTCTCAGAGTTGAAAATGCATGTTTGGCATTGGTAGTCTTAGAGTTTTTGTTTGTTTGGGTTCTTTGTTTTGTTTTTAATTTCTCATATGTTACTCTGATTATGCCTTCCTTTTTTACACACAGCCCTAAGGGATCAGACTGTGGCATCGTAAATGTCAATATTCCAACAAGTGGGGCCGAAATTGGAGGTGCATTTGGTATGTATAAAATTGTTTTTTTTTTTTTTTTTCCATGTTGAGAGGAAATGCAGTAGCAATGTGGGAAAAAGTTTGACCACAAAACTGAAACACAATTTGTATTCTGAAATAATAATTCTGTCTAATCTAAGTGCCTGAGAGCTGTTATTCCATAGTCAGAGTTATTGCCCAGGGCACTGCATTCTCTTCAGGTGCAGCATTTGTCAGAACTGGGGTCCCTTTACATGGGGTGTATGCACCCCTGAAATTGTAACATCTGCTTTCTGGCGAGAGTGTCCAAGACTCAAAACAGATTAAGAACTCCTGCTTTCAAGCCAGAAAATTTCTCACAAAATATTCTGAGTTTTATTTGCAAAGTAATAAATGATAAACTATCTTCACAAGTCCTGGTGTGGTGCTGTAGGATAAACACTAGACCACAAGGCCGGGGGTTCAAACTCACTAGTCGCTCCTCGGAAACCACAGGGTTACTATGAATCGGAATGGACTCCACATGGCACTTAACAAAACAAAAACTTCACTAATGAGAATGCTAACTTTATTTTCTGTGGGCCCTGCTTCTGTTTTTCCTTAATAAGCCTTAGACTTTTTAATGGTTAAATTTAGCTGTGGTAGTGTAGTGAGTTACTCATTGGGCTGTCAAGGTCAGCAGTTCGAATCTACATGCCGTTGCATGCTAGAAAGATGAGACTTTCTGTTCCCTTAAAGATTTACAGCCTTGTAACCCTCTACAGGGTTGCTATGAGTCGAAAGTGACTTGATGACATGTAGCAGCAGCAGCAGCAGCAGCAAATTTAGCGATACCTTGAAAATCAAAAAACCTTCCCAACAATGTTTTACATATTGGAAGTTATGTATTGGAAATGGATAATGGTGACAGTTGCACAGCTTGATGAAAGTAATTAATGCAGCTGAATTGTATGTGTAAAAAATGATGAGATTGCAGTTTTTTATATGCACAATAAAAATAAATAAGTTACAAAATGATCCAAGGTATAGTAATACCAGCATTTTTGGGGGGAGTGGTATAGAAGCAAAACAAACATGCATTTAATACATCTAAAAATTAAATAATTTGAAGTCTTTCTTAATGTATTTTTAGATCGAACACTACAATTACAACTCAGTATGTTGAGCATGAATAACGTCTCCTGTTTCATTTCCACCTTCTCTGCTGCCCTCCACTGTGTAGTCACCTGAATGCATGCATATCTCTGCTGCTCCCCTAAAGTCTTTCATCCCTGTTTCCAGTTGCTGCCTGTTTTTTTCCACTTGACTAATCTTCATTTAAACTTACAAAATTAATTTTATTTTTAAAGGTGGGTCTCTGTGTGTGTGTGTATAAAATTGTTTCTATGAAAACAGTTATCTACCCACACTTTCCTCCTCTTTTCTTAGAAGCAACTACTTTCTGACTCTTCTTGCTAAAAGAAAAAGTAATTAAAAAAAAAACAAAACAACTTTATTGTGAATTGAGTGAAAATTAACAGCAACATCATTAGTTTTATCCTCAACCAGTTATCCTGCTTTCACCCTGTAGCTTTCTGTTTACATCTAATTTTCAAAAATCAACAAATCAAAAATATTTGATGTATCAACCCAGTGCACTAAGGAAACAAGCTTGATCATTGATATGAAGAATCCTTCCATTTCAGTTGGAGTTTTGAGTAACTACATAAGTAATGGTCCAGTTCATCAAATTGTAGCAATTTACAGTTACTCACAGCATCAAGCATCTTTATCTTCATCTGCTTGAATTCTGGTCTGCTAGCCATCCAAGCTACGTCAATTGGATACTAGTTGCAAGTTTGGGAGTTCACACGTGCCTCCCCATACTTCAGAACACCTGGCGTCTTCACTGTCAGCCTTAATCCTCAGGGGCTAGGTCAGTGCCAGTGGGCTCCAGAGTTCACACAGCAACCTAAACTTCAGATCAGCCAGCCCTTCCTCTTTTCTCTCTCATCTCAAGGTCTATGGAACATAGACAAACTCAGTCCATATCTTCATTGCTGCATTTCTTGTAGTTTCACTCAAAAGTAGACCAGGGTGATCACCAGGGAGCGTGCTAGACTACTTGTGGTTTCCCTTCAACTTTCAGTCTTGGAAGAGGTTTTTCCAAGAAAAACTAATTTTACTTTACTATTCAAAATACTACGGAGCTCTGGTGTGGTGCTGTGGGTTAATGTGCCAGACTGCAAAGCCATTTGAATTGCAAGGTTAGCAGTTCAAGCATACCACCTGCTCCTCGGAAACCCTACACAGGGTTGCTGTGGGTTGGGATTGACTGAACGGCACTTAACAACGACAACAACACTTCAAAATACTATATTTTAATTGCTATCTTTTATATGACAATTTTAGAAATTACTTGTTGACCTTCTGTTATTAATCTTAACCTTTTCTATATCTTCTAATGTATTATCACAAGTTTTGGTCAATTGGTTAGCACTTAATTTATTATAATTATGTAATTATTAATCTTAGTGAAGTCATGTAGTTGTCAGTGATTGGTTTTTTTGCAGAACTGTTTTTTACACTTTAAGTTAAAGTTTTCGTTTGCTTAATTTTCTGTGTATTGTTGTGTTGTTTGAACCTTCCAATGGCCACTGAATCTTATTTCCTCCAGTGTCTAACCAATCTGGTAATGTTGTCAGTCCTCTTTACTCTTGTGGTGTTCTCTGCCCTCCTGTTCTGATCTCGACTTGTTGCTGTTCCGGCTTGCACCACAGCTCTTAACCCTGCAATCTCCCTTTGCCATCGCTGTAGGAATTTCATTTGTTCTTTTCTACATTGGCTCCACTGTATTCTAGATCTCATTTCTTTCTTGACTGACTCCATTTTGGTGGAGTACATCCTTTAGTGGCATACTGAAAGAGAGTGCATAGAAGATAAATGTACATTTTTTGAAAATACAATTCAGAATTTGTGTTTATAAAAATGTCTTTATACTGCATGTCTTAGTTTTCTAGTGCTGCTGTAAATTAAATACCACAAATGGGTGATTTTTAAGGAACAGATTTATTTCCTCACATTTTCTTATTGTTTTTAAGTGCACTGAGTTGATTCTGACTCATAGTCATCCTGTATAGGGTATCCGAGGAGAGGCAGGCTGGTGGGTTTGAATTGCCAGTTTTGTGGTTAACTGTCTAGTGCTTTGAGAACAGTACCACACAAGGACTTCTCACAGCTTAGTAGGTGCAAAAACAGCAGAGAGGCCATGTCTGACTTTCTCTGGCTTCACTAGGGGAATGGAGAATCAAACTCAAAATCAGCCTAAAACTAATTCCTATGAGACAGAGGTCAGACATGCCTCCACCTACAGCCTTCTTTGCCCTCCTATGACCATCCTTCCTACACCATTCTCTGCTCCACATCTGGGTTTGATAATCCATTGTAATGGCCGCACAGAACTCATAACAATATTCACAGTTAATGGGGTTTATTAATGGGGTAGAATTCAGGATCAGAACCAACTCAGGATTCCTTTTCTCTACTGTACTGCAGGCATGCCTTGATGTTGTCTTCTGCCTATCAACCATGTAGCTCCTTGGCCTGTTAACAAAGCTCCTTTAGCTACTCTGTAAATACCCAAAGGGCACGGTCTGCAAGCCAGCCTTCTGCTCATAGGCACTCAGCTTTACTTGGTTTATGGGCTGGAGAAGCCTACAGCTGCTCTGTATCTCCTTACCACTGCCTCTCTTGTCGCTCTGTGCCAGTTAGAGATCTGGCACTCTGCTCTTGGCTTTTTGTTCTTGATGGTCTTTAGATTGTCAGTTCTTGCTTCTGAGATGGCTCTTTTTAAACTAGTAGGATGGCAAAATTAACCAATCCTGGCATTAGAGTCCTTATACCCTATTTGCATGTTCCCGCTTAGTCATTTGGTGGGAGTCAAGTAGACTTTGGGTAGAAAATCCATATCAGGTAAATTCATATTACCACAGGAGCCTTTCTCTCTCTGTCGACTCTGGGAAAAGGTTCTTGTCTACTGTAGCACCTGTAGGCCCAGCATTCCTTGGAGCTCTTCATGTACCCTGGTATCAGTCTTCCCCTGACCTCGGAACTTCACTGTGTAGGGACCCCAGGTCCAAAGGATGCACTCCGCTCCCTGCTCTTCTTTGTTGGTGGTAGGCAGTCCCTTTGACCTCTGCCTACTTCTCTCTCCTTTGTTCTCTTGTACCTAAAAGTTATTGTAGCCCACACCCCAGGGAAACTCGTTTTACATTGGTTCAGGGCTGTGATGAGATTAAAGATGTTGTTGTTGTTAAGTGCTATTGAGTTGGTTCCAACTTGTGGCAACCCTATATGTTTCCAAGGAGCAGCTGGTAAGTTTGAACCACTGACTTTGTGGTTCAAACCAGCCTTATGGTTGAGTGTTTATTCTCTGGCGCCACACCAGGACTCCAAATCTTTATGGAAGTAGAAAGCCTCATCTTTCTCTTGCGGAGCTGCTGGTAGATGAAAACTGCTAACCTTGTGGTTATCAGCCCAGCACCTAACCCCATTTGCTACCAGAGCTCCCACCCTTAGTCCTCTTACTGGTTTATCACGTCAGACCACATCACAGAGGCTCATCACAAAACTGCTGCCTTATCTCTTTACATAACTGCCAACCAAATGAGAAGAATGGTCCAGCCAAGCTTTCATGTTTGGGAGGAATACACTTCTATCCATGACACTACTTTTGCATTAGATTAATAGTATTTTGTTGTTAAGTGCTGTCAAGTCGGTTCTAACCCATAGTGACCCTGTATAGGGTTTCTGAAGAGTGGCTGGTGAGCTTGAACCACTGACCCTGCAGTTCAAACCAACCTGCAGTCCAGCACATTAACCCACAGTGCCACACCAAGACTCTGATTAATAGTATGGTTGGTATAAAATTCCAGGGCTCTGAGACCATGCCCAGGTGGTTTGGTGATTTGCGAGGAGAACTGATGGGTCTCAGCATACAGTTGTACTCATGACTATGACTTATCATAGTAAAGAGCTACAAAGCAAAACCAGTGAAGGAAATCTAGGGCAAAATCTGGAGGAATCCAGGTGCCAAGCTTTCAAGAGTCCTCTCCCAGTGGAGTCACACAAGATTGTTTAATTCCTGTAGCAGTAGATTGTGACAAGTGTGAAATGTTGTCTAGCAGGGAAACCATTAAAGACTCAGTTCCAACAGTTTATTGGAGCTGGCCAGTGTAGCTTTCCACTTCTCTCTTGCACGTACGTACCAAGTTGCCAGACTCCCTGAAGAAAAACCGGTGTTGAGCACAAACTACATTATTTGTGTAAAAACAGCTGAGGCACAGTGAGCCCCCCTTATTATTTAGGAAGCTTTATTACTAGTGTAAATAGCCATTTACAGTTAAGTTCCTAAAAGCTACTCTTATTTCCCAAGGAACTCTGGCAGTGTAGTGGTTATGGATCGGGCTGCTAATCTCATCGTCAGCAGTTCGAAACTACCAGCAGTTCTTTGGAAGAAGATGAGGCTTTCTGCTCCCATAAAGACTTATAGCCTTGGAAACCCTATACAGGCTCGCTGTGAGTCGGAATTGACTTCACAGCACATTAGCACCACCCCCATCATCACTTTTGTTTCTCTGTGATTTCACTTCCCATCTTCCTGTTATACTCTGAAACCCACATTCTCTGTCCTGGAGCTCCCAGTTTATATGAATTTATACCTCTCATAATTTATAAGGAGCTCTGGTAGTATAGTGGTTACGAATTGGGCTGCTAACCTCAAGGTCAGCAGTTTGGAACTACCAGCTGTTCCGCGGGAGAAAGATGAGGTTTTCTGCTCCCGTAAAGATTTACAGCCTCGGAAACCCTGTACAGGGTCGCTATGAGTTGGAACTGACTCCACGGCACACCACACCACCACCCATAATTTATATTCATTCACTTGCTTATGGAGTCCTGATGTGCTGCTGTAGGATAAGCACTGGATTTCAAGGTCAGTTTGAACCGCAAGGTCTGTAGTTCAAACTTACCAGTTGCTCCTTGGAAACCCTATACAGGGTTGCTATGAGGCAGAACTGACACGATGACAACAAAAACACTTGCTTATAAAACACTTTTGTAGTAGATCTTTGTATTTTGCTCTTTGTGAATTCTGGAGCTCGCTAAAACACAGTCCCAGGGAAGGTGCAGGTTTCCATACCTGAAGGATGAAGGTTCTGACCCACCCTGCAAGCACCATGGAAGAATGGGCCAGTGATCTGCTTCTATAAAGATTACAGCTAAGAAAATCCTATGGACCAATTCTACCCTCTAATACATGGGGTCTACTTGAGTCAGATTAAACTTGATGGCAAAGTGTTTTTTGTTCAAGAGGCATTAAAACCAAACAAAACACCCCGAAGCCCATTGTCATTAAGTGAGTCCCAGCTCATACAGCCCTAGAGGACAGAGTCAAACTGCCCTGTAGAGTTTCCAGAGTTTTATGGAAGCAGACTGCCACATCTTTTGCCAATGGGCTGGCTGGTGGATTCCAACCTCTGATCTTTCAGTTATCAGACAAGTGCTTAATCACTATACCACCTCACCTGGATTCCTTTTAAAAAGAATAGTAGAAATTTGTGTAAATTATCCTAATGTCTGGCACATTAGTTACTACTAAGGTGCGTGTGTGTGTTTTGTACTCAACTAGGAGTGTCTTCTTGTATCAGATGCCTTATAAGATTATTCTCATCCATTTTACCCATACCATGGAAGAGTTTTTGCACATCCAATCCTGAGTGAATGTGTATATGTATCACTCATTTCCTCGCCTGGATGAGTCCCTCATGAGGTGTAGCAACACCCTTTACAGAGGACTTGCTCTGGGCTCAGTGAAGCTTTGCAGAGAAGACAACCTGGTCTAAATGTGTACTGGGGAAAATGGGTGTAGTAACTGGTTAGTATATCTGCTTTTAATGTCATTTCATTGATACCAAGAGGGCGGATACCAAGAGGATACGACATGGGAAAGAAGCTTCTTAAAAGATGTGAAATGATTGTGTATTTCTTTAGGAGGCGAGAAGCATACTGGTGGTGGTCGAGAGTCTGGCAGTGATGCCTGGAAACAGTACATGAGAAGATCTACTTGGTAAGCAAAAGCCTTTGGGAAGCAGACTCTTACGCTCGTCTTTGTTGTGTCTTGTCTTCATTCTGTTGCACTTCACTGTATTTTTCTACTCCCAGAGTACCCATTTCTGCCCTTGTCTGACGTCAGCTAGTGCCCAGTGTTGACACCCAGGAGATGGTGGTGGAGGAGAAGGTCTCCTGGGATCAACCAGCCGGAGAAAGTGGAAGGACTGTTCCTTAAATCTTCTCCTTATAGACTTTAGAAACTAAGGAGATGGATAAGGGTGGGGCCTGCAGACCTAGGGGACCTCAACACAACCCTTAAACATCGATTAGCTCCTTCACCTGGCACACACATAGCTGACTAGCCAGGTCTGCTTGTGGAGGGTCCGGAGAGGTTTTGACTAGGAGCTGTTTTCTTTTACTTTTAGTCTGTTTTCCTCCTCCTTTGGTAGAAATAGCTTTTATCCAGTTCCAATAAAACAGAGAATGTGGGGTCAGGCCCATGCAGTGCCATGTTGTGGAAAGAGCACTGAGTGAGGAACCAAGAGACACACACGCTCGTTTTTTTCATGACTTCTCACTAGCTCTGTGACCCCAGGTGCATTTCTCAGCCCTGGGTCTTAATAGCTTTAGCTCCTTTATTTCCGTCAGGGATTTCTGAGGTACGTTTGGCTGTGGCCTGTTATGTTTCAAACACACGTGCCGCCTTTGTCTGCTTCCCAGGCTTTGAAGTCAGATATGCTCCTTTTACTGTTGTTCTGCACTTGCGATTTAGAGGGGCAAATATTCCTGCCTGTGGCCTTTCTGAAACATGTTTAGTGGAAACACTTGCCCTCTCAGATGAAAAGTATCTCAGTTGATAATCTTCTATGCCCCTTCAAGGGACTCTTTTTTGCCTTTTTTTTTTTTTTCTCAATGTTTTTATTGTGAAATTGAGTGATAGTTTACATGGGAGAACATCAGTTTTACACTCGATTTTACACTTATCTTTTCACTGTAATGATTAAAATCTATTCTGTGCATCATCATTCAACAGTATTTGCTTCTTTTCCCTCTGGGTTTTTTTTTTGGGGGGGGCGGGGGGATGCACAAGGTACTCATTTTTGAAAAAGAAATAAAATTTGTCATAACAGCCTATTTAGTAATCTGAGGCTAGTTAATTGGGAAACTTTTATTTTCTCAACTATAGTTTATTTCACCCAAAATGGAAATACCTTTTTCTGATAATTCATTTTAAGAAATATAAAAGGTTACAGTACAGCCTACATATTTTTATGTCTTCCTCAAAGAAAGCTGTGAATAATCTGCAGTCATGGTGTGGCACTGTAGGATAAGCACTGGATTGCTAACCACAAGGTCAGTGTTTCAAACCCACGAGCTGCCTCTTGGAAACCCTATATAGGGTCACTGAGTCAGAACTGACTCGATGCCACTTAAAAACAATAAAACAATAACAACATATGTGTAGTCTGGGTATTTGTTTCTCACCTTCCCTCTTTCTTTTTAAAAATAAAAGGATATGTACAAACATTGTTTTGAATCCTAATTATTTTTTCTTTACCAACTTGCAACTGTAAGAAAATACAGAGAGAGAATTTTTTAATGGAATGGTAATAGTTTGTACATATTATCATTAATTTTGCTTATTTTTTCCCTCTAGTACCATCAACTACAGTAAGGACCTTCCTCTGGCTCAAGGAATCAAGTTTCAGTAAACGTGTTTCAGATTCACAGGCCTTCATGACTTTCAGGCATTCCCACAGCTTGCTCTTCGGAAGAAGACAAAGAAAATTAAGATGTCCCTTGAATAAATGCATCATTTTGAATAATGCACTTGGGTAATCCTTTATGACCCTGAACCCTTGACTAAATCAAGAGACTCATTATTGAAAAATAAACAAAACTTGTCATAAAAGCATATTTTAGTTTAAAAGAAAAAAAAAAAAGGATTGGCTGGATTTTTATATCACTCGTTATTGTCACTTATGCTTGGAAAAGTAGACAGTCAGCAAAAAAGAAGACCCTCAACAAAATGGGTTGCTGTAGTGGCTGAAACAATGACCTCAGATATAGCAGTGATTGTGAGGATGGTGCAAGAATGGGCAGTGTTTCCTTCTGTTGTACATAGTCTCACTATGAAATAGCACCTAACAATAACATTGTTGGTTATGGTTTTTAAAGCGTTTGATCATTTTAGTACATGCCATGGTAGGAATTCGGGAAAGTAAGGAATAAAAGACAGAGAAGACTTTTATTCCTTACTTCTCCCGAGCAAGTAAAGAACTCTTGTGTCAAATGTTGGTTCACGTTACCCTTCTGGCCTATATTCAAAAAGGGTGGGATTGAAATGGAGCTAGCTGTAGCCTTTGTGTTTTTCTGGACCACAATGCAATATTCATGTGGAATGATTTGCTATGTTTAAAGTGACTAAACTTACTCTCCTTAGTTACGGCTTCTCTTGCTCATGGTGACTTGTGTCACCATAGAAGAGATTTACAAGGTAGGTGTAGATTTCACCACTGCTCTAAAACTTGCTACCTGCCTAGAAACTGACCCAGAAACTGCCTGTGCAGATTTCTAATGTACATCTGGCTTTCTTGTGCCTTCTTTAGACCATTTTCTTCCACTGTTAGGTTTCCGCAGTTGCCCTTGGATGTGTTCTCAGAGAAAACCACGAACAGTGCGGCAACATGTGCATGCAGCGAATTGGGGGAAAATGCACTCACTCTTTGCTGAGAGTCAGACTCCTTAGTGAGAATCTGTGTAGGAGCTTTTACACTGAGCAGGCTCAGTGTCAGTCTCACATTAGCTTTATAGAGTTCTCTTCCAGGCACTGCTTTCCCTAACTGGGTTCTAGTCTCCTTCTACTTTCTGCTAGATTGGACCAGGCCATTAAAGAAAGTGACATTCTGATCTACCTGATGCAGCAGGATGTGTGGAGAGGTTTGGACAATTGGCAAGGAGTTTATGCTTGAATTGCAACACAGAAAAAGCAACCAAATGAAGAAAGAATCATACTGATGAGGGAAGGGAAGGCATCCATTCTACCAATGTGAATAGTGTTTACTTAGACATGCTGATGTCAGCATTGAATACTGATTATGCCAAGTACTTAGAGGTTGTTGGCAGGATAAAGGTATAGGTTTAGGGTAGGTGAAATGCAGACACCTTTTCTGTAATAAAACATCAATAACACCTAAAATTACAATAGCAAGAAACAGCAGCATTGGCTTATTAATAAGCTAGAGATAAATCCAAAATAGTATTTGCTTCTGGGGGAGGGTATGTGAGGGGAAGAACATAGAGATGAGGGATTGTTTTTTTATAACAAGTCTTAAAACTGATAAACTCCTAAAACCAAGAGAATATATTAAAATGAAACCCTCAAAAATGTTGGAGGATCAGTTATGAGAGGGCTTCAAAAAGTCTGTGGAAAAATGGAATTTACAGATAACTAGAGTTTTTCCATGAACTTTTTTAGAATCCCCCATGTACTTGCAATCCTACATATCCAGCCCTCCCTTTCCCCATCCCCAGCTCACAGGTACACACTTGCTTTCTATCTCATTGTTTAAAATATAAAACAATTCTATTAAAAACTATCTTCCTCCATGTTTGTTGTTGTTAAGTGCCCTCAAGTCGGTTCCGACCCATAGCGACCCTGTACAGGGTTTCCAAGGGTGTAAATCTTTATGGGAGTAGAAAGCCTCATCTTTCTCCCGTGGAGCGGCTGGTAGTTTGGAACCGCTGACCTTAAGGTTCGCAGCCCGATTCATAACCACTACACTACCAGAGCTCCTTGTTTAGAAGTTCAAAATAGATCAGGTGATTCTGTACTGAGTTGTAGTTACACTTCTTTCACTTTCAAGAAAATGCAATGTGGACATTAACTTCAAAATACAATATAATGCTATGATTTTACTATAATCCTTTTTTAGATAATGTAAGTAGTCTAGCCTTGTTTTATTTAGAGATTATCATATGTCTAAAGAAAGTAAGACACTTAAAGCATTTTTAGGCATCTTGGGAATAATGGGCTATTTTCTTTTTTTTTTTTGGTGAAATTGTACAAAATTATTTTTGACTGAAATATTTTCTTATCTCCTGTTTTTCACATATTTTTGAACAGACATTCCAAAATACAATCTGTATCAGTGTTTTGCTGAACATTTTTTACATGTATAATTTGTATAATTTTTTACATGTATAATTTCTTCCCAGTTAGGTATTTTTAGGGATGTTCCCCGTCTTCCTGTGCATCTGCTAAAGCCATGGCTTTATGAACACTTTGGGTTAATATTATCTCTAGTATTCTATTAGAGGGGTAACTGAAAGCTCTAGTCTTAGATATAGAAGTCAAGTAAAAGCTTTCTCTGATTCACGTTTATAATTTCTATATGCATATACTCGTAGATAACAAGGAACTTTAAAATCATAAAGTCTATAAAAATGTTTGTTAATTGTTGTGCTTGGTTCTTTTTTACTGACTTAAATAAAAGTTGCTTCTCATTTTTAACCTCAGAAGTTAGGATGTGTTACTTTTTTTAAACCCCAAACATGAGAACTGTGTCTTTATGTGTATTACTTCTTGCCTGTATTTTAATATTCTAGAAGCCTTACATTTCTGATTGCTTATTATATTGAGCCCCAGGAGACTGAATTCTATATTCTAGTCACTACAGCTAAAGATTATCAGTCCGCATCCGGCACATGAAGTACTGGTTAATGTGCTAGCTACTGTCCTTGCTGTGAATATAACTCTTGCTGAACTGCCTACCCTAAGACAAAGTCTTTGGTGAGAGTTTAGGAGTCAGGCTTCTCTGGCTCTGTAACAAGAACTTGAAAGTACCTTCTGGCTTCACTTGTGGGAGGCAGACATTTCCTAATGAAGACTTCAGACAATGGAGATGGGCAATTTTTTCTAAGGAAAGCAGAATATTGCCAGAACAAGGGATTGGATCCTGCACAGTTAGATAATGACAGTCCTACAACATGTTTGTTTTTTGAAGCACAACACACATGTCACCTGCTTCCTAAGTTTTTTTGTATTTTTTTTACTTTCTTAAAAGTGTATTAAAAAAAAAGTTCTACTTGTACACAGTTAAAAGTTCAAATAGGGCTAGAATGCTTTAAATAAAAACTCATGTTCCTTCCTACTCTACTCCAACCCTGATACCACAGCAACCACGCTCACCTTTTCTACTGTTTCTCTTGCTATTTAATTATAGCTAAATAATAAGCTTTTACTTCTGTAATGGTTAGGGCTTTGTGTCAGCTTGGCTAGGCCAGGATTTCCAGAGGTTTAGCAATTGGGCTGTGCTTATTCTCGTGGTGATGAAATCTAATACAGGTGTACTCAGCTCTATGATGAGGAGCCAATCAATTGAAGGGATGCTACCTTGGGGGTGTGGCCTGCTCCCAATATAATGGACACATGGGAGTGACTCACCCATTGCGAACCTGGGA
>NW_006408665.1:1295153-1296651 GCF_000296735.1 Chrysochloris asiatica | reverse complement strand
ATCAGTTTAGATGTTGGCTTCTTAATGTGGTAGGTGAAGATTAATTACCACCTGACATAAACCTCTTTTCTGTATTTCTGCAGTGGGCTATTGTCACAGCTTTTGGTTAAAACTATATACAGTGCTTAATTACTGTGGCTATACAGAAAGACTAAGCCAAGTAGTAGTGTGTTAAAAATGACACTTTCTTGTTTAGTCCTTTATTTTTTCTGAAGTTAATAATTGACTTTTTATTGCCTAATTTTCTCTGGATCACTGAGATTTCCAAATGCTTGAATTATCTGTCACATGTCTATCAATACTTTCCAGTACCTCAGGTATCAGTTCCAGTTTGTTGGCTTGTTTTGTGACCCTCTCTCTAAGTGCATTTTGTCTATGTTTCAAATGACTGTGTTGTTCTGTGTGTCTACAGCCTCTTGTTTTCTGGATGCATACTCGCCTCTTTCAAGCTTTACACTCTTCCTGGAGCATATCCTTCAGAGGAGTCCTGAGAATGGTTATTTTGAAGTTAATGAAAAAACCCCCAAAGTTTGCTATCTAAAGGAAAAGATTTTATTCTCATATTGATTGCAATATTGGGTATAGAATTCTGAATTTAAAATGTGATAGTTATGCCTCCCATCCCCTTTTGGAAGGACCCCCAATGTGGTGTTGACATTTTCATTTTTAGTCCATTTGGAATGTCCTCGAAGTACCTGCTTGACACACATGATTAAACAGTTAAGGTTTAAACCCCCCCAGAGGTGCCTAGGAAGAAAGACCTGGCAAACTCCCCAAATTTCACATGCATCAGAGTCGGTCAGCCTTCATCTTTGTTCCACCAATAACGAGGCAGATGTTTTCCTTACTGGAGAGATCAGTGACATGGACTAGTGTCCATGAGGAATGCAAGAATGTAAATATCTTTTACAAACTAAAAAGTTTGATGGCAACTTTTATATTTTTTTGGTTTGATTTGATCTAAATTGGTATCTTCAATTATCTAAGTGGTCCCTAGTCCCAAATAAACTGAATGACAACAGTGTTTGAGGTTCAGTCATTCTCAGGGGTTCATTCTTCCTATCTAGATTTCTGGAGGTAAGGGATCAACCAGGCAAGATGATGAACCTGGGAAGCATTAAGAGTTCTGTTCTAAGGGAATGGTAGTAATAGGTGTCCTGCTCAGTTGTAAAGCCTAAAGAGGGAAATTACAAAATAACATGGAATTACAAAAAATTACCAAGTATCTGGAACATGAGGGAGGTCCACTCACTCTATGTTGGTTACTGTGATTATGGACTTTCCCACGTTAGTTTTGCCATTTACAACTATTTTCCTATGTGAAATTAAGGAGTCCTGGTGTGGTGCTGCAGGTTAATGCGCTTGACTGCAAAGTAAGTTTGACTAGCAAGGTCAGAGGTTCAAGCTTACCAGCTGCTCCTCAGAAATCTTACACTGGTTTGGAACCAACTCGATGGTACTTAACAACAAGTGAAATTAAAGCTGTTTTTTTTTTTTT
>NW_006408665.1:1279085-1295053 GCF_000296735.1 Chrysochloris asiatica | reverse complement strand
CAAACTTTTATGGTTCTTAGCAAAAACATACAGTTAATTTTATGTACTGTCTTAATTTTTGTTAAGTTTGTTCCTATCGTGAGTTTTTAGTTCTTGTTATAAATGGAATTTCCCCTTTATGCATAAATGATTATTGCACATGTCGTTTACCTTCCAACACAGATCAGATTTGAAAATAGAAACACAGGTCTAACAGCTGCGTACTGTACAACCGCGTACTGTTCTAATTGCTTGTTGAAGGCCCTTTCTCCTGGCAGCCTCAGGGCTCTGTACTTAGATATTATCTATCAAATTGTCTTCATGGTTTTACTCTTTAGGTGTCACTGTTGGTCTGAGCAAACGCCTCAGTTTGTTCAGGAAGTAAGTTGTATTGACTTTGGTATCCAGGAGGTCACCATGGAAAAGTTTTGTTCTTATCAAATCGATATGCTAAAACTAAGTTCATGATCCCATTTTCTGCAACAGCTGTGTGTGTGTGTGGTCTATACAGACCACCTGTGCTTTAGTTGATTACTTTCTTGGGTAAAACATAAGCCCCAAAATATCAGAGAAAAACTGGCTAGAATTGCAGATTCATGGTTGTTGTTTTTTTTTCATTTAAGAATGGTGATTAACTTGTTTTAATTTCCATCCTTTGCTCACTTCCCTCAGTGAGCATGTGTGTGGTTACTCCACTGTGAACAATTCCAGGGTTCATATTATTATTATTGGCACAAGTTGGTAATTTATTAACAGAAAACAATAATTGGAGGAGTCCTGTTTACACATAGCTACCATGGTGACCCCAAATTTTCATTCCCAAATGGACAAGGGCTCTGAGGGCAGACAGGACATGGAGTTCTTCTGAGGCATGGAGTATAATCACTGGGGCAGTGGGACTTAGCTCCTGGCACCTCCTGGGCACCCAATGTGAGATCATATGGTGAAGATTCATCTCGGTCAGCCTTCATCTTCGTTCCACCAATAACGAGGCAGATGTTTTCCTTACTGGAGAGATCAGTGACATGGACAAGTGTCCATGAGGAATGCAAGAATGTAAATATCTTAAGAAGGTATTTGAAATGAACAAATCATTGGTTTTGCAGAATTCTATCATGCGTTCTCCAGTATCATTTCTATCACCAAGGCCATATTTTCCAACTACTGATCCTTCCTCTTTGCTCCCAACCTTTGCATTCTAATCACCAGTAATGATCAGTACATCTTGATTGCATGATTGATCACTTTCCGATTAAAGAAGTTCATAGAATTCTTCTATTTCATCCTTGCTGGCTTTATTGGTTGGTGAGCAAATTTGAATAATAGTGATATTAACTGGGCTTCCCTGTAGGCACATGGATATTATCCTATCACTTACAGCATTGTACCTCATGACTGATCTGGGTGTGTTCTTTTTGACAATGAATGCAACACCATTCCACTTCAATTTGTCATTCCTGGCATAGTAAACCCTGTGGTCATCAGATTCAAAATGGCCAATACCAGTCCATTTCAGCTCACAATGCCGAAGATATTGAAGTTTATGCATTCCATTTCCTTTTTGACAACTTCCAATTTTCCTAGATTCATACTTTGTACATTCCGTGTTCCGATTTTCAATGGATGTTTACAGCTGTTTCTCTTGATTTTGAGTTGTTCCCTATCAGCAAATGAAGGTCCTGTGGGCTTTACTCCATTCACATCATCATGGTCAACTGTACTTTGAGCAGGCAGCTCTTCCACAGTCACATTTTGAGTGTCTTCCAACATGAGGGGCTCATTCTCCGGCACTATATCAGTGACTTACTATTTGGAAGTAGTTTTTACTCTTTCTTCCTAGTCAGCCTTCGTCTGGAAGCTCATCTGAAACCTGTCCACCATCCCTGCCCCATTGCTTGGCATATTCTCTGTCATTGGTCATTTTACTTCATGTTAAGTGACATTCTGTTAATTAAAGATCCATTTTGCTTCTGTTATTACTTCCTGAGTCCTGGTGTGGTTCCATAGGCTAAGCACTCAACCTCAAGGTCAATTTCAACTGCAAGGTTTGTGGTTCAAACTCACCAGTGCCTCCTCGGAAACACTATACAGGGTTGCTGTGAGTCGGAGTTGACTGAAAACACTTAACAACAACAAATTACTTCCTAGCTTGATGACTCCATTTGATAAGCACTGTGCTGCAAACCACAAGGTCTGTAGTTTGAGCCCTCCAGCCAGTATTCGGGAGAAAGATGAGACTTTTTGCTCCCAAGGAAATTTAAAGCCCTAGAAACCCTATACAGGGTTGCTATGAGTTGGAACCAACTCCATGGCACTTAACAACAACATGAATTGCTTCTTAGGGCTATAGTAAGTCATTCATCATTTAGGGAAAAATAGAAATAATCAGCTTAGAAAATCAGTATGAGCAACATTGAAATTTGTTTTGGAAGTGTGGGAGGTGGTAGAGGTAATTTTGGACAAATAAAAGGTTGGAGGTAGGAATGCGTATAGATAGACAGGAACAGTGTGGGGAGCCAGCAAACAAATTTGAAAGGGTAGGTACCTAGATAAGGTAGCATTGGTAAAAGAGATATGGGAAACAGGAGATAGGTGAGGGCCTGGAAGATGAATGACCTCTTTGCTTCATTTCCTATTCTCTGAATCAGTGGACTCCCTATTTCTCACATCAGTGCTAATGGGACACTTGGTTTTGATTCCCAAGTCTGGGCTATGTAATGTTGGGAGAGACACATCTTTTCTAAACCTCAATATCCTCTTCTGTAAAATGGGGATGATCTTACCTACTCTACTGCTTTTCCCAAGATTATTGTAAAATGCAAATGCAGTTCTGAATATGTAAATTATCTGCATAAAACATCGTCAGTTCTGAATATGCAAATTATCTGCATAAAACATCGTAATGACCAGATGGCATTTTGTGTGTGTGTGTTGACAAATGGCATTTTTTGATAAATTTGTGAGAGCTGCTCACATTGTGGGGGTTAGTCTAGGCCTGGATCATCCTGGAGACACTAACTTAAGAAAACTCCCTTGGTCTAGACTGATTGGGATCTCCCTGATTGTTTTGGCTAGCATGGCCTAGGGAAGGCCACATAGAGCTGGGGGCTAGGCTCCTATCTGGCAGGTTCAGAGGTCTGGGTTTTCAGAGTAGACACTTGACTGGAGAGGCAGAGAGGTAGGAGATGGAGCTGTCTTCACGTGTATGTTGTTGTTGCTGCAGAGTCTCTAAAGAAATCCTAGCCCAGATCATTTTTGAGAATGGCCCAAGAAATGTGAACTGGTTTCATCTTGGTTTTGCAGTGAAGCGAAGAGCTGTACAATGGAACCTCCTTCTGTTTTGACCTAGTGAACTCATATTCAAATTGTTTGGCTTTCAGTTGTGAGCATTTCCTGAGTGGAATGAGGATGTTCAGCTGTGAGTTGGAAGGTGCACTTTGCTCATGCTCTCAGACTGCTCCTGTGAAAGGAACTTTGCATGTTCTGTGCCATCACTAGGGGTCAGTTTGGATGACCTGAGTGACACATAGCCTTATATTTTTTAGGTATAACAGCAGGGGCCAGTGTTAATTTCATATAACATCCCTCACTATTATTGTTGTTGTTTGTTGTTAAGTGCCGTTGAGTCAGTTCTGACCCATAGCGACCCTATATCAGGCTTCCAAGAAGAGACCTTGCAGTCTAGTGCATTATCCCACAGCGCCACACCAGGACTCTATCACTATTAAAGCTTTAATTTAAAAAATATAGAACATTGGTAAAGGAATAATCAAACTGATTCCTTGACATAGTGATCTATTCCAACTTAAATTATGCATAATCATTGCAGTGTTTTCCTGGTATTTAAATACAGACTCCAGATGCCCAAAACAGATTTAAAAGGCTATTTTAACCTCTTCAAATGGAAAAGAGCCTCTGAAGAAAAAGTGTCAGGGAATTTCCTTCTAGCTTCTGGATCTTAGAACCTATGACAATAGCTCTTAATGATTTTTTGTTTGCACAGTTTGCCCTATGCAAGGAGTCAGACTAGGGCAAGGTGTTTACTCACCTTTGCTGGCTGTCTCCATTGCTAAGGAATTCACAAATCATTCTAGTGTTTCCTGTGAACGCTGGGAAGCATGGAAGCATTGTGCCTCCTGGCTTCATTTCCACCACCACCACCCCCCTTTAGTATTTTTTGACCTCTATAGCCTCTTGATCACACTGCCTCACTTCCGCCTTGAGGTATTTCATTTTATTTTTACTCATAGAAAGCACAGAATCACTCTGGCTGCAGCTGGTTTCACTTTCCCAGGAATACTTTCTGCAGTGGCCTCCCAGAACTTCCAAGCCATAGAAGGATCCTGTACGAACTGTTTGGATTTCACAATCCTTTTGCCTTTCAGCCTACACAGCTGAAGTTATCACACCCAAACAGTCCAGGGTCTTGATAAACAATCACATCAACTGGCTATCTTTCTGTCCCCTAATAGAATTTTGCTGTGTGGCATGCTTTTGCTGAAGTCAGTGAAAGCATGTTACGACCTCAGAGTTGCCAAAAGAACTCAAATGGTTGGATATTTAGTAACTAAGAGAAATGAAAGGAACTTTTTCTTTTCTAAAAAACTGGACAAGCTATTCCCTTCAGCAAAGTACTCCTGGCTAACTGTTGTTTTCCATTCTATTACCAGGCAGCACAGAGCTCACAGCCCTGTGGCTGAGAGTTAAATAATCACTACAGGAAATGCACTGCAGGGCTATTTTTGGAGTTACAAGGTCTCCTCTAGTTTCCTAGTGTCTCTTAGTTCTTGTGACTGCCCCCTGAAGAACAGTAAGTAAACTTACAGAAAGTTTTCCATCACTACCTCCACCATAAGGTAATATTGATTCTCCCTCTTTTTGCCCTTCAAAGTTACAATGCACTTGTACTTTTTAAATGTCCATTTCCATCAATAAAAGAGAGTTCAGTGAATGTAGTCGCCTTGTCTGGCTTGTTCAGGCCATCTGCCTCTGCAGTGTCCAGCTGAATGGAATGGAATCAGTAAGTATTTGATGAAGAAACAAATACACGGATACTTTATGGAGGGTGGTAGCTTCTCTTTTTGTTTTTGGTAGAATTTGCTTGTGATCAAGCTATTTGCATGCAGTGATAAATAAATACTATTAATGAACTTGTAGCACCTTGTTGTTGTTGCTAAATGCTGTCGAGTTGGTTCCTACTCATAGCGACCCTGTATAGGGTTTCCAAGGAACAGATGGTGGGTTTGAACTGCTGAACTTGTGCATCACTGTCCAGTACTGATCTTACAGTGCCACACCAGAAGTCCTTGAAGCACCTTAAATTCACATTATCTTCTTACACTTACATTCTTCAAAGTCTCACATAACAATCCAGTAAATGCTGTTGCTATTAGGTGCCATTGAGATGGTTCCAATACACAGTGACCTTATGTTGAACATCAAGAAGCACTGCTTGGTCCTACGCCATTCTCACAGTCCTATGTTTGAGCCCATTGTAACAGCCACTGGTCAATTCATCTTGATGAGGATCTTCCTCTTTTCCACTGACCCTTCACTTTACCAAGCATTATGACCTTTTCTAAGGATTGGTCCCTCCTGGTAACAGTTCCAAAGTACATGAGATGAAGTCTTGTCATCCTGGCTTTAAGGAACATTCTGGCTATACTTCTTCCAAGACAAATTTGTTCATTCTTCTGGAATTTCATGGTAATTTCAATTCAGTATTTAGCAAGAATTATATCCTAGCTAAGGAGCCCTAGTGGCGCACTGTTTAACTTTTTTGCTGCTAACTGAAAGGCCAGTGGTTTGAACCTCCCAGTCACTCCCAGAGAGAAAGATCTGACAGTCTGCTCTTGTAAAAAGTTTTAGCCTTAGAAACCCTCTGGGACAGTTCTATTCTGTCCTTTAAGGTCATTATGAGTTGAATTATCTTGATGGCAAATGGTTTGATTTTGGCTTCTCCAAGTACTGGCATTAATGTGAATCTCTGTTATTAAGCCAATAAATCAGGGGGCATTGGGGAGACATGTTACTTGATGTTCACCTCTGCACTCTCTTTCCACCAAGGTTGTATCCTTTCACTATACTTATTCAGTCAATATGCTGAGCAAATAACCTAAGAGGCTGGGTTATATGAAGAAGAATGTGGTATCAGGGTATCAGGACTGGAGGAAGAAGACTCATTAACAACCTGTGATATGCTTGCTAGAAACGAAGAGGACTGGAAACACTCACTGATGAAGGCCAAAGAATACAGCCTTCAGTATGGATTGCATTTCAATGTTTAAAAAAGAGAAAAAAGGAAAAGAAAAATCATCACAACAGTACCAATGATAGGACCATCATGATAAACTAAGAAAAGATTGAAGTTGTCAAAGACTTCATTTTTCTAGGATCCATAATCAATGCTCAAGGAAGCAGCAGTCAAGAAATCAAATGATGTATTGCATTAGGCAAATATGTGCCAAAAAGATCTCTTTAAAATGTTTAAGAGTGAAGATGTCAGTTTGAGGACTAAGGTGCATCTGAGCTAAGTCATGGTTTTTCCAATTGTCACATATGCATGTGAAAGTTGGACAAAGAATAAGGAAGACCATAGACTAATCGATGTATTTGAATTATGGTGCTGGAGAAGAATGTTGAAAGTACCGTGGACTTCCAGAAGGACAAGCAAATCTACCTTAGAAGAGCATAGCCAGAATTCTCCTTAGAAGCAAGGATGGTGAGACTTCATATCTCATACTTTGGACATTTTATCAGGAGGGACCAGACACAAGGATATCATGCTTGGTAAAGTGAAGGGTCAGCAAAAAAGAAGAGCCCAACAAGATGGATTGGTACAGTGACAACAACAATGGGCTCAAACATAATCACAATTGTTAGGACTATGTAGGACCTGGCATTGTTTTGTTTTGTTGTGAGTTGGAACCACCTTGATAGCACCTAACAACAACAACTCTCTTTGAACAACATCAGTATTTCCAATTGGTAATTACTGAATGGCCACAAAGGAAATGGAACATACCAGTTCTAGAAGATGAGTTGCTTTTAAAAATTTCCACTTTGAGAATTACAGTATACCACAGTTAAATTTTATAGACTCAGGTGCAAAAGTGTTTGAAACAAGTAGAGCAAAATGATTTGGCATATTTTGGATGGTAGTTGATGACAGGCTTACCCAAGACAAAGCGAACAAGCAAAACAATTCAGTAACCTTTTATACATGGTGGGTTATTTCCCAGGTGTTGGAGAAAAGAAATTATTTGTACTGGAAAGTTCTACTTGGGTAAGAGCAAGAAAAGACACCTCTACATTCACACACACCCAACTTGTGGGAAAAACCACACTTGCTCTCCATCCAGCTGGAATTCCCCACTTAATTAACTTTACAGTAAAACCCAAGATCTGAAATGTTAACAGCTGGTTGTAACAGCAGGCTGATGACTGAAGAACATTCCATGAAGTAGTGCGTGATTGTGAGTGCATGTGTGTGTGTGTGTATGTGCACATGTGGTGGCCAGTCTATTTTCTGAAAACTCAGATCAATCTGAGAATTTAGTTGATTTGGAATTATTATACTTGGCAGTTGTTTTCCTAAATTACTTTAAGAAAAAAAAAATCAAAGCAATCTACATAAATTATTACTTCGAGCATATTGTTTTCAAATAAAATATAAGTTTCCTCGTCTTCTACCACATTTGAAAGGAATAAGACATATGGAATATATTTTACTTAAGCAAAGTTTGAGGCCCAGGAAGAGGATGAGAACCTTGGCATTTATAATTTAGGATCATTTGACGAAGAATCCAAACTGGGTGATCTTGATGCAGCATTTGAATGGATGGATGGAAGTCAGTGCTCAGATGTTCTTCATTGAAATGATGTCTAAAAGGATTGGAGAATTCATTAAAGTGGGATAATTTAGAAGCAGTGCCCCAAAGCACAAAAGTAAAATCATCATTAGAAAAGTCCAGGAAATTTTTATTCACCTTAATATTCTTCATTCATTTAATTGCCTTGTTCCTAGGAGAATAAAAGGAATTGGAATCTGAGACACTGAAACTCCAGAGTATAAGGTTTAAGGAAGAAATTGATCTTGGTTCTTGATATTGTTGGTGCCAGGTCAATAGATCTGGTTGTACAGCCTTAAGTAGAATTAGACTAGGGCCAGCGTGTGGCTAAAGAGGCTACTGTTTACATTCCAGTCCCTCAAGAGCAGGGACTGAAAGTAAACGGTAGAAGGCTCAGTCTTCATGGCCCACTGGAAACCCAGGGTGGCCCTGTGAGCAGTTTCTCCCAACCCCCACTCCCCCCAGGGGTTTCAATTCTTTAAACTCTTCTCTGAAAAAGAAACTTTTTCTGGGAATGTTTATTTTTATGAAATAAATTTGTGGTATTGGGACATATTTCCCAGCTCAATAAGAAATGCCTCATCCTGTAAAATAAACAAACAAAAATCCCCCCAAACTCACTGCCATCAAATTGATTCTAATCATAGTGACCTTGTATATGGGTTTCCATGGTTGTAAATTTTTATGGGAGCAGAAAGCCTCATCTTTCTTTTATGAAGTGGCTGGTGGGTTTGAACAAATTTGAACTGCTAAAGTTGCAGTTGGCTGTCCAATGCTGATCTTATAGCATCACTCCAGGCTACATCCTGTAATACAGGATGACTTCTTTGGGTTTCATTTTGATTTTGGCCTCACCTGGTCCCAGATAATGGAAACACATTCCAGGTATTCTAAGATTTGAGTGACAACATCAGATGGTTTACTGATGTTGTTCTATTAGAAAGTAATAACCTCAATTATTCTACAGTTTGGGCTAACAAGTCATTCTGAATATGTATTTTTCCAGATTGCTCTCTGGTTACTTAAACTTGTAAATATTTTAATTGTTCTTTGAAGGAAATTAAACTATGAGGGGGCTTCAAAAAGTTTGTGGAAAAAAAGAATGTCAAGATAATGGAATTTTTCCATGAATTTTTTTGAGGCTCCCTTCTATGGTAGACTTCATTTTTTTGTGAATACTGCATATCAAGTGTAACATTTTGTTAAGGATGATGTTGTGAATTTCAGATAGTTCCTTCTGGGGAAGGCTTAGGCTTGAGTTTAGAAAGGAGACAGCCTAGATTGTGGCCCCAAGCAAGGGCTTTAGAACCAGAGTATGGAATCCTGGCCCCTCTACTAACTGGCTCCTACCTTTGGATTAACTACCTTTCAATGACTCACCTTCATTACCTATAGAATGAGAGTATATAGAAGCCATGAAAATACATGTGCATGGGGTCTCTAAGCCTTTCTCCTAAAGGTGGCAGTTTGGACTGGTATCTGGGTACCTCACACATAGAGTGCCAGTCTTGTGGAGGTATTTACAAGTGTGGCAGAAGCATGAGTGACCCACTGGTGATATGATTCATTGCGCAGTACTGCTCTGCACTCCATCCTGCTGCGTGAGTGGACACAGATGGCTCCCTGGCTATCATACATTTCCATCTCCACAAGCAGCCGTGTCTAATCTACCATTCTCTTTTTCTCTGATGATCTTCTGTTTCCTGTTTGCTTTCTGGCCTTCATGCAAAGAGCCAGGCCTTGTCATCAGAAAATCCAAATGCACTTTCCTGCTACAAAAGTTGTAAAGTTGTGTTTCTTGTTAGTCTTTGGCTGTTTCCTTTTGAGTTGTTTGTGTTCTTTCCATCTTTCAAACTCCTATATCAACATTGCGTTTTCTCTTTTCCCTCAAATGATCAGGTTCTGAGGTAGTCTGTGTTCTTGCAAATTCTAGAGGGTGGAAACATGGATAATTGAGATGATGTAAATGTATTATATAAGGACCTCTGGTAGTGTGGTGGTTACAAGTCGGGCTGCTAACCTCAATATCAGCAGTTTGAAACTACCAGCCATCCTGTGGGAGAAAGATGAGACTTTCTGCTTCTGTAAATATTTACAACCTCGGAAACACTGTACAGGGTTGCTATGAGTCAGAACCAACTCCACGGCACACCACCACCACCAAATGAATTCTATAGGAGTGAAAATGAATATAGGAAAGTAGGATTTCATTGTTATCTGGGAGTATTAAAGAATTTTTTAAGGTCAAAATGAAATGCCTTCAATGCTTGGAATAGAATCTGGAAGTTTAAATCTTATATCTTAGTACCAGAGTCATATCACAAATTAAATATCACCAATACATTAATTTAAGGAGCTCTGGTAGCATAGTGGTTACGAATCGGGCTGCTAACCTCAAGGTCAGCAGTTTGAAACTACCAGCCATTCCGTGGGAGAAAGATGAAGATTTCTGCTCCCTTAAAGATTTACAGCCTCGGAAACCCTGTGCAGGGTCACTACCATACCGACTCCACGGTACTTAACAACAACAACAATACATTAATTTAAAACTGACACTCATCTGTCAGTTTGTCATTCTGTGCTGGCTTGTATGTTGCTGTGATGCTGGAAACTATGCCACAGGTATTTTAAATACTGCCAGGGTCACCTATAGTGGACAGGTTTCAGTGGAACTTCCATACTTAGATAGGCTAGAAAGGAGAGGCAGATCGCCGCTGAATTGTTAGACATTGAAAAGCTTATGAATAGCAGCAGAGAAGATGACTCCTCAGGTTAGAAGGCACTCAAGATACGATTGGGGAAAAGCTGCCTCCGCAAAGTGGAGTTGGCCTTAATGACATGGATGGAGTAAAGCTTTTGGGAACTTCATTGCTGATGGGCCAGTAATCAAAATGAGAAGAAACAGCCACAATCATCCATTAATAATCAAAACAAGGAATATGTGAAGTATAGAATCTAGGAATATTGGAAGTCATCAAAAATAAAATAGAATGTATAAAGATAGATATGTTAAGCATTAGGAGCTGAAATGGACTGGTATTGGCCATTTTGAATCAGACAATCATATGCTCCATTATTCTGGGAAGGACAAATTGAAGAAGAATGGAATTACATTCATCACCAAAAAGAGCACGCCAAGATCTATTTTTAAGTACAATGTGGTCTGTGGTAGTATATCTATACACCTACAAGGAAGACCAGTTAATAAGACGTTATTCACATTTACATATTAATGACCAAAGCAAAAGATGAAGAAACTAAAGAATTCTACTAACCTCTTTAGTATGAAATTGATCAAACATGTAATCAAGATGCATTGATAATTGTTGGTTATTGGATTGCGAAAGTTGGAAACAAAGAGGAAGGATCAGTAGTTGGAAAATATGACCTTGGCAGTAGAAACAATACTGGAGATTGCATGATAGAATTTGGAAAGACTAATGACTTTTTCACTGCAAATATTTTTTTCAACAACATAAAAGGTGAGATTATATACATGGACCTCACCAGATGGAATACACAGGAATCAAATTGACCACATATATGTAAAGAAAGGATGAAGAAGCTAAATAACATCAGCCAAAACAAGGTCAGGGGTTGACTGTGGAGCAGATCATCAACTGCTCATATGCAATTTCAGGATGAAGCTGAAGAAAATTAAACCATGTCCACAAGAACCAAAATACGATGTTGAACACATTCTATCTGAATTTAGAGACAATCTCAAGATCAGATTTTATACATTAAACACTAATATCTGAAGACCAGAAGAGTTGTGGGATGACACCAAGAACATCACACAAGAAGAAAAGAAAAGGTCATTAAAAAGACAGGCGAGAAAGAAAAGACCAAAATGGATGTCAAAAGAGGCTCTGAAACTTGCTCTTGCATGTTGTTGTTGTTGTTATGTGCCGTGGAGTCAGTTCCGACTCATAGCGACCCTGCACAGGGTTTCCGAGGCTGTAAATCTTTACAGGAGCAGAACGCCTCCTCTTTCTCCCGCGGAGCAGCTGGTAGTTTCTAAATGCTGACCTTGTGGTTCGCGTAGCCCGATTCGTAACCACTACGCTGCCAGAGCTAAAAACAATGAAGTAAAAAAGAATAGAAAATTTCAAAGGGCAGTTCAAAAAGACAAAATGAAGTTTATAATGAAATGTGCAAAGACCTGGAGTTAGAAAACCTAAATGGAAGACCAACTCAGCATATCTCAGCCTGAAAGAACTGAAGAAAAATTCAAGCCTCAGGCTGGAAAACTGAAGGATTCTGTGGGCAAAATATTGAATAATGCAGGCAGCATCAAAAGAATATGGGAGAAGTACAGAGGGTCTCTTTACCCAAAGAATTGGTCTATGATTAGTCATTTCAAGTAGTACCATGGTATCAAGAACCAAAAATAATGAAAGATGAAGTTGAAGTTGCAAAGAAGGCATTGGTGAGAAATAGGCACTGGGAATCGATGGAATATCAATGGAAATGTTTAAAAAAACTGATGCAGTGCTCATGAAGAACGTGTACATAGACCTAGAGGCAGTTTTTCAAACAGAACAAATGTCTGCTGATTGGTTTAAAATCAGGAAAGATTTTTGCCAGGGTCATATACTTTCACAATACGTATTCAGTCTGTATGCTGAACAAATAATTTGAGAAGCTGGACTATATGAAGAAGAATGTGGCTTCAGAATTGGAGGAAGACTCATTAGCATCTTTGATATTTGTTGTTGCTATTGTTAGGTGCCATCGAGTTGGTACTGACTCATAGTGACCCTGTGCACAAGAGACCAACACTGCCCGATCCTGGGCCAACCTCACAATTGTTGCCACGCTTGAGCCCATTGATGCTGCTATGTTGCCAATCCATCTCGTTGGGGGTCTTCCTCTTCTTCTCTGACCCTTCACTTTACCAAACATGATATTCTCCAGCGACTGGTCCCTTTTGACAATATGTCCGAAGTATGAGAGATGAACTTTGGCCATCCTGGCCTCCAAGGAGCACACTGGCTGCACTTCTTTTGGCATCCCATGGAACTTTCAATATTCTCCAACACCATAACTTAAATGAATCAATTCTTCTATGGTCTTCCTTATTCACTGTCCAGCTTTTGTATGCATATGAGGTTATTGAAAATACCATAGCTTGGGTATTTTCAGGTGCACCTTAGTCTTCAAGCTGACATCCTTGCTCTTCAACACCCCAAAAAGGTCTGGTGCAGCAGATTTGCCTAATGCAATACGTCATTTGATTTCTTTCTTCTTTTTTTTTTTTTTTAAAGAAGTTTTTATTGTGAATTGAGTTAAAGTTTACAGGGCAGATTATCAGTTTTACATTCCATAAATCATATTTTGCTTCATTGCAATGATAACAATCCCCTCCATGTACCATCAGTCAACAGTATTTACCTCTATCCTCCCCCCCCCTCCCCTTTTTTTAAGGTCTTTATTGTGGTTTGAGTGAAAGTTTACAGGGCAGATCATCAGTTTTACATTCAACAAATCATACACTGTGTTTCATTACAATGATTATAATCCCCTCCATGTATCATCAGTTAACAGTATTTCTCACTATTCACTTTAGCTCTTTTTTAAAAAACTAAAACAAAACCCACTAAGGCATATATAATAATTTACACCTCCAAAGGGCACATTCTGCAAGTCAGCCTACTGGCCACCAGCTCTTAGTCCTTCTCTTCCCATGAATCTAGAGTCTTTAGCTGCTCCCCCTCCTTGTCCCCATCTCTGCCTCTGTCTCCGGCATCACTGCTACTCTGGATAAGTTCCCATATTTTGCTTGTGCTCTTCTCCCTTTACAGAGGTTCTAGGGTCCTCTGTTTCTGGACTGTAAGATTAACCACTCCCCTGTTTTTGTTACAAAACTTCTACCTTTACAACTGTGACAGTTGCAATTAGTCATGAAAGCAATTACTCACTACTGAATCATAAGAATCTTATCCCCATCTCTTTTCACCAGACCCATCTAGACAAGATGAAAATTATTCAATGGGAACGCTTTCTTCCCCCACATACTCTTAAACAAACCATCATAAAACCTTGTGAGCCAGTCACTTTATGCCTTTATAGCCTTCCTCTCCCTATTTTAGGTAGCCAATGTCTAAGTTGTCCATCCCTATCTACCCTGTTTAAAAAGGGGATAGTATTAATACTTGATGTGAAAATTCCTTCCCTCTCTGTTGGTATTTAGAGTTACTACCTCCATTAGTATAGGTCAGGGTCATAAAATTGTAGCAGTTTACCCTTGTTTCCTTTATCAAAAAAAAATTTTTTTTTTTTTTTTTTGGGTAATCTTCCTTTAGTCAAGTTCTGAGGCTAGGTCAAATGGTTACTGTCTGCAAGTTTGGGTGCTCTTGTGCATCTCCCCTCACTTCATATCAGCTGGATGCTTCACTCTCAGCTCAAGCCCTCCATGGCTATGTCCTTGTCCATGGGCTCAAGTGTCCCCAGGTCTCACCACACTTTGGACCAACCAGCCCTTCCTCTTCTCTCTCTCATCTCCAGGTCATCAGGGGTCAATGGACTGTGGTTGAACTCAGCCATTTCTTCATTGCTGCCTTTCCCCCTCTTCCACTCACCAGTAGACAGATGTGGTCTCCAGCAAGCTTACATGCCTGCTCATGTGTTCCCTTTGAGTTTCAGTCTTAGAGGAGGGTTTGTCCTGAAGGATCTTGTTTGCTTGCCTTGATGGCTTCCTGACGAACAGCTTGTTTATTCTTGTGATAGCCAGTCATGCTGCCATTTTTGTTTTGGGTTTTTCCTGATGGTCTTTCTTTGAAGATGCATCTTCTGTCACTCTAGCTGTTCTAGGCTGGTCTGCTTGTCCTTGCTAGTAGGAATGTCCCACCTCAGAAGGTTCTGGATGGGATTCAGTATTCCATCTAAGGTCCTATACTCTGCAAATGCTCCACAAGAGGCCTATTTCACTGGGCAAGTTCTAGAACCCCTTTTAGGTATTCCAATCAGTTATTGGCTGCAGATGGGCTTACAAGTTTTCTGTAATCATGTTTCCCAACATTCCTTTCTATCCCACTCAAGTGTCTAATTTACAATAGTAGACAAAGGAAACTGATATTCATAAGACAGTCAAGCATCTTAGTATTCTTTCCCCTCTTCAAACTATGCTTAGATCCCTGTATCACAGAGCTCTGTTGTTCCAAGGTTGAACATGCATCACTATTTACCTCTGTCCCACTTAGGCCATGCAAACCTGTCTCGGTGTTCCCCTACATATCTTCTTCTTCCAACTCCTCCCCCTTCTTGTATTGCTCTCCCCAACACCCAAACTAAAACCCCCACCATTGTGGTTACCTTATATTCCATTAATGTTTCCCTCCATTTAAGACTTTAATCTATCTGACCTTCCCACTACTTGGATCTCTGTTCCTTTGTGATTACCTACATTCACATTGTAATTATTTTGATCATAGACTGACCTCCCAGATCCTCTGTTCTTATCATTTTATTCTCTTGTCAACTCTTCCATTTGTTGATTGAGTTCAGGGTGATACTGCCACGTATGTCAATCTCTGGTTGTTGTCTGTTCTTGTTGGTTCTCAATCCACAGAACTCCTTTTAGGATGTTTTTCATCACAGGATTGGCTTTGGAAAAATCTCTTAGCTTCTGTTTATCCTGGAATATTTTGATTATTTGATTAACAGCTTTTCTGGGTAAAGGATTCTTGGTTGGCAGTTTTTTTCTTTCAGAGTTTTATATATATCTCCCCATTGCCATCTTGCCTGCATGGTTTCTGCTGAGAGATCTGAGCTTAATCTGATTTACTTGCCTTTGTATGTCACACTTATCTTTTCTCTAGCTGCTTTCAGGATTCTGTCCTTATCTTTGATTTTGGAGAGCTTGATGATGATATATTTTGGTGATTTTCTTTTCGGGTCTATGCTTCCTGTGGTTCATTGAGCTTCTTGAATGCTTATCTTTTCACTTTTCAGGATATTAGGGAAATTTTCTTCCTGTAGCTCTTCAACTATCTCATCTGTGGACTTGTGCGATTCTTCCTGTTCTGGAATGCTGATTGTTGTTGTTGTTGTCAGGTGCCATCGAGTTAGAACCAACTCATAGCGACCCCATGCACAACAGAATGAAACAATGTCTGATCCTGGGCCAACCTCACT
>NW_006408665.1:1275820-1278605 GCF_000296735.1 Chrysochloris asiatica | reverse complement strand
ACAGATTTGCCCACTGCAATACATCATTTGATCTCTTGACTGCTGCTTCCACGAGTGTTGATAGTTGATCCAAGAAGAATGAAGTCCTTGACAACTTTAATCTTTTCTCCGTTGATAAGAATGTTGTTTATTGGTCCAGTGGTGAGGATTAGTCTTAACTTATTCCTTTTTATGTTGTCCAACATGAATCTTAGGTCTTTTCACATTTTTTAATCCTTTTTTTCTGCTTGTTCTTCTATCTTAGTAGTGTTGAGAAATTTATCTTCTAGCTCATCAGTTCTGGCTTCTATCTCTTCAACTCTACTCCTTTGCCTTTTCAGTGTATTGTCCACTTCTGATATTTGGTTATTAAACACTTGGACCTCTTTCTGTAGGTTTTGAATTGTTTCCAGTGCTATATCTATCTTATTTGATTGTTCTTGCAGTGCTTTCCTACTTCCTTATTTTTCTCAACTCCATTATATAGTGTTTTGATACAGTTTATAATCATTTTTCTGAATTCCTTCTCAGGCATTTCCAAAGCCTGCCCTCCTTCCAGTATGGAGTGTAGGTCTATTTCCAGCTCATTTGCCTTAGTCACGTTATCTCGTTTCTGGACATGTGCAGATATGGTCATCTGTTTCTGTTTTTTTTTTTTGTGTGTGTGTGCATATTCAGGAGTTATCTGTAGCCTGAATACTTAGATGTGTGTGTATTTTGGTATTTTTTATGCTTTCTCATTGCCTCCAGGTAGATGTTATCAGGAGATGGGCTTCCCTTTTCACTCTTCTTCCTGAGATGCCACTGTTGGTCATTATGATGTAACTCAGGATTTAATTTTTGACCTATTTCCATTTTAGTCTGCCTGTCCTGCTCCACAAACCCTTTCAGGCCTTTTTCCTGGTGATAAACAGTTCAGAGCCAGCTGTGGTCATTCTGCACTGCCATTTGGTTTTAAGTGGAAACTATCCCTTTAAATTTTAAGGAGATCTGTGCACATGTGTAGTAGAACCCTCTGGGAGTGGGGTGGAGTGTCCACTCACTCAGGTACCTCTTCTAGTCACCAGAATGGAGGTGTGTAGCCAGCAAGAGACCAATGAATAGATACAAAAAAAAGAATATCCACACCTTTATCTCTGTGGTTCTGTCAGGTGTCTATGGCTGCTCTGATCCTTCCCTTGCTTGGTGTCGCCGAAGTTGGTGGCCCCAGGAGCAGCTGAACGTCTTGAATTAGAAAGCACTGGATTCCTTGCTTCTGCTACAAATTCCCCTAGCTGTAAGTCTTCCAACCTTCTAAATATTACTTTATATGTGGTTTAGAGTTCTGGCACCATCCCTGGAGCCTGCTTGGTCTGGTATTTTGTGTTGTTGCTGACGAAACTCCTCACTGCACTTCCACCCTCTCTGCCATCTTGTTTGTTCTCCTGTCATTTGATTTCTTGACTGCTGCCTCCATGAGTGTTGATAGTTGATCCAAGAAGAATGAAGTCCTTGACAACTTCAATTTGTTCTCCATTGATAAGAATGTTGTTTATTGGTTCAGTGGTGAGGATTTTTGTTTTCTTTACACTGAGATATAATCCATACCGAAAGCTGTGCTCTTTGATCTTCATCAGTAAATATTTTAAGTCCTCTTCATTTTCAGCAAGCAAGGTTGTATCATCTGCATATCACAGGTTGTTAATGAGTCTTCTTCCAATCCTGATGCCATGTTTTTCTTCAGAGAACCCAGCTTCTCAGATTATTTTCTGAGCATACAGGTTGAATAAGTATGGTGAAAGAATAAAACCCTGTCACACACATTTCTTAATTTTAAAGCATTCAGTGTTCCCATGTTCTGTTCGAACAACTGCTTCTTGGTCCAGGTACAGATTCCTCATGAGCACATTTAAGTGTTCTGGAATACTCAAACTTAGCAATGTTGTTCATAGCTTGTCATGATCCCCACCATTGAAAACCTTTGCATAATCAATAAAGCACAGGTAAACATATTTCCGATATTCTTTGCTTTCTACCAAGATCCATCAGACATCAGCAATGATATCAGATGATAAAACCTTGCTTGCTAGAAGGAAAGAGGGCTTGAAATACTTATTGAAAAATCATTATATTACCTCAATGTAAAGAAAACAAAAATTCTCAGTTTTAAAAATAACATCATGATATACAGAAAAAAGATTGAAATGATCAAAGACTTCATTTTACTTGAGTCCACAGTCAATGCTCTTAGAAGCAGAAGTCAAGAAATCAAACAATAAAATCAGCAAAGCTGATTTTTAAAGTGTTAACAGAACAAAAATGTAAGTTGGAGGACTAAGGTGTGCCTGATCCAAGCAATGATATTTTCAATTGCCTCATAAGCATGTGAAAACTGGACAATGAAGCATGTGAAGCATGTGAAGACCAGAGAAGAATTCAGAAGCATTTGACTTAATGTTGTTGGAGAAGAATATTGAAAGTACCATGAACTGCCAGAAGAAGAAATAAATCTGTCTTAGAAAAGTAATTCTCAGTGTTTTCCTTAGAAATGAAGGTGGTGAGATTTCATCTCAAGTATTTTGGACATGTTAGTGGGAGCAGTTCCTGGAGAAGGACATCATGCTTAGTAAAGTAGAGGGTCAAAGAAAAAGAAGAAGATGCCCAATGAGATAGAATGACAAGTGGCAGCAACAGTGGGATTACACATAACAACAATTGTGAGTGCACAAGACTGAGCAGGAAGTGTTTCATTTTGTTGTGCATAGGGTCCCTATGTTCCATCTGGCGAGGTCCATGTGTATAGTCGTCTCTTATGCTGTCTAAAGAA
>NW_006408665.1:1272146-1275720 GCF_000296735.1 Chrysochloris asiatica | reverse complement strand
AGAAGGTATTTGAAATAAACAAATCATTTGTCTTGAAGAAATCTATCATTCGTTCTCCAGCATCATTTCTATCACCAAGTCCAAATTTTCCAACTACTGGAACCTCCTCTTTGCTCATTAGTAGATCAAGTGTGGCAGCGGTAGTGAGGTTGGCCCAGGATTGGACATTGTTTTGTTCTGCTGTGCATGGGGTCACTATGAGTCGGTTCCGATTCGATGGTACCTGACAACAACAGGGTCCCTATGAGTTGAAACGGATTCAACTGCACCTAATAATTATAATAATACATTGATTTCTAATCACAAATATTGGTCTTACACGTTAACTTAAACTTGATGATTCATTAAAGTCATAGGATCATAGAACTAAAACTACTCTTATAGGTTATTGGACCCAAGATTTTCTCCTTAGGCACATCATCCCAAGCGAGATAAAAAATCCTATTTCATAACTTCTGGAAAAAAATGCTTGTATAACCCAAGGCAAACGTAAATTCTTGAGTTACTTCTATCTGTAACAAAAAATGCCAACTGAGTTATTTTAAAGAATGCTGCACTAATTTTGTCCATAAAATAGTTTGTGATACTTTTGATATTTAATAAAATGTGATAAAACATGCCGTCGATGATAGTTTTACATTCGTGGATTAAAATTATTTCAAAATATGTTTCTTTTCCTACTAGTAAAGAATTTTTCAGGACATTATATTCTTTTAAGAATAGACTCATGAGGCAAATAGTTTAGTAGAAAGAGGCTGGCATTTTGAATTAGGTGCTGTAGGATAAGCACTGGTTCAAATTCACCATCTGCTCCTTGGAAACCCTATACAGGGTCAGAACTGACGCACAGCACTTAACAACAACAACAACTTTAATTCACGTTCTTTCCATTTCAATTTAGTCCCTTAGACATGTCATTTAGCTTCTCAGAATTAGTTTCCTTGTCTATAAGATGTAAATACTAATATATACCTGAACTTATTTTTTTATACCTGATATTTCTGTGACTTGAAAATGAAATTTTATCTAAAAAGGCCTTATAACAACTTTCTATTCCTATCTGTATGAAGAAGATAATTTTCATGTAAATTGTCACTGATCAGGAGAAACTGCAGATTTGTTAATTCTATTTAATTATGAAGTACTTATCTCAATTCAAGAGATTCTTAACTGAGGAAGATATCCCATAAAGAGGTAAATGCACTAAATATTCCTGGTAGGGGAGGCTTTCTTCCTATGATGCTACCAACTGCTGCAGCTCTGAAGCCAAGCTGACACTGTATTCCTGCATCACTGTCTTAGTGACCTAGTTCTACTATAACAGAAATATTGTAAATAGATGTATTCAATAAACAGAAATCTATTCTCTAATAGATTAGGAAGTTCGAAGTACAAATTCAGAGTGCTGGCTCTATGGGAAGGTTTTTCCTCTTTGTTGGCTCTAGAGAAAAGGCCTTATCTCCTTTCAGCATCCATGGGCCTAGTATTACTTGGAGATTTTCATGTACCTTGGCATTAATATTCCTCTGGGTCTAGGAGCTTCACAGTGTAGGTAATCCAGGTCCAAAGGATGCTCTCCCATCATGACTATCCTTTCTTAGGTCCCTCTAAGCTCTGCTTGCTTGTTTAGTCTTTTTTATGTCTCAGTAGATTGACTCAAGTCACAATTTAATACTGTAAATTGCATCTGGCCTCATTAACGTTATAGAAGTGAGCATTTGTAACACATAAGACCAGGGTTGATCTCATCCTGTGGGTGATTATCATTATATAACTGAGAATCATGGCCCAGTCAAGCTGACACATATTTTGTGGGGGATACAATGACAATCACTGTGCTCATTATCTCATTGAATCCAATGTCTCATAAACTTGCAGGTGATGTGACTACTACTTTAAAAAGATAGGGAACTTTGCTAAACCTCATCATTAGTAGATCAGAATAAACATTTAAATCTTGAAATTTGGATTCTATAATGCATGTTCCCAGCATGTTATGACCTTACCTTGAGCTCACAAAAATATTGGGTTAGGAATATTGTTCTGGGAATATCAAGTATATCAAAGTCCTTTGACTAGGCCAAGTCTGATGTGAAAATGCAAAAATTCTTCTTATTGTTGTTCTTATGGGTGAATAACGCAATTGTCCATGGACTTTATCTAATAAGTTTGACTAAAGACTACTTGCCAGTTACCTAGAAAATCTGATAGAGCTACTCATTTGATGTAATCTACAAAAATATTGTTATTCTCTTATAGCAGCTGGTAGGAATCCCTAGGGGTGCAAACAGTTAACGTTCTCAGTAGCTAACTGAAAAGTTGGAGTCTAGGACCCAGCCTTTGTCAGAAGATAGTAATCTACTTCTGAAAAAACCAGCCATTGAAAACCCTGTGAAATACAGTTCTATTGTGACACACATGAGGGTGGCCATTGGTCAGAATCAACTCAATAGCAACTTGATTAGCAGTTGGGAAAGCAAATTCTTTGTAGGAAGAACTTCATCTTCATGGAGGCAAGGCATGAAATAAGTTCACTTGAGGATATCAGGTGACCTAAGGCTGGGGTTGACTGGAGGGGCTGCTGCCTGTGGTACAGGCTCAGGATGGGTCATACGGTATGAACGAGGACTTTGGCAAAGGGCAGATTTCGAGAGATCAAGATGGAGGGGAGAGAGAACAGCATGATGGGAGAAGGTCGTGCAGTACATGATGACTCCTATTTCCACAGTCTTTAAATTACCTGTAAATTTGTACATTCATGAACATCTACCAGATCTTTTGGAAACTGATGAAGATGGTGGTGTCCATGTCTCCAACACAGATGTAGTGACACAGAAACCATGAGTAAGTAAAAGGTGGATACACAGTATACCTATTAAACAGAAAGCTAGAGCTTTTTTTGGGGGGGAAAACAACACCCAAACATTAAAAAAATCTGTATTAGGCCACAGAGGATGCCTCAATAAATTTCTAAAGGATCATTATCATCCTATGTTCTCTGACTATAATTTGCAATAAAATTAGAAATCAACAACAGAAAAACAGCTTGATGTTGTTAATTGCCACTAAGTCTCATGAGGAGCCCATGGATGCTGAGTAGAACTGCTCCATAGGGTTTTCAAGGTTGTGAGTTTTCAGAAACAGATGGCTAGGCCTGTCTTCTAAGGTGTCTCTGGATGGGTTTGAACTACTCACCTTTTTCATAGTAGTGAAGCATTTAACTGTTTCTGCCACTCAAGGGTGCCTTAAGCATCCCACATATTTATGCTATTTAGTAATAACATTACTACAGATGTCTTGGATTCTAACAAAATCATATTGGAAATTCAAAAATATTTAATTTGCATGAGAGGTGACACAGTCACAGATATGGACCCTCAGCAACTGAAGTAAAGGTTGACATCAATCTCTGAGGTGCAAGAATATTGCAACTGTCATGCATTTCTAGACATTAAAATTAACATGTTGCTATAGAATACCGACAGTGTCATGGGCTTCCAAAAGAACCAATAGATCCATGTTGGAAGAAGTGAAGCCAGAGTGCTCCTTACAGGCCAAGATGGTCAAACTTCAT
>NW_006408665.1:1270858-1272046 GCF_000296735.1 Chrysochloris asiatica | reverse complement strand
CAGAGAAAAAGAGGAAGACCCCCAACGAGATGGATTGGCCAGGTGGCAGCATTGATAGACTCAAGTGTGGCAACAGTAGTGAGGTTGGCCCAGGATTGGGCAATGTTTTGTTCTGCTGTGCATAAGGTCGCTATGAGTTGGTACCAACTCGATGGCACCTAACAACAACAACTGAGTTTATACTAATGGAAATTTATGGTTTGAAAATGTGCTCTGGCATCCCTCAATAGACATTTCTATTCACACTGATGGTTTACTTTAGACCTGCTGTTGCCATGAATAAAGCTGGAATGGGCGTGACTAGTGTATTGTGTTACCATAAATGAGAGTCCTAGGTCACATCCCAGGATTGAATGGAAACCTAAGACGACCTAAAGGAAATCAGAAAGTGAGGTGAGTATAATGTTGGCTGCTTCTTCCTATTTCCTTTCCTGCTGTCTTTTATGGAATTTGCTGCATGTCTTCTATATGGCTCTTTGCTTTTCAACATTCTTCAAAAAAAAAAAAAGACTACATATGGTCAAGATAGATGCTGGAGTCCTGGTGTGGCGTTGTAGAATAAGCACTGAACTGTGAACCACAAGGTCAGTGGTTCAAACATATCAGTCGCTCCTCGGAAACCTTATTATACAGGGTTGCTATGAGTTTGAACTGACTTGATGCACTTAAGAACCACAACAACATGGTCAAGATGCAAAGGATATGTATAATATTTTAAGGCATCTAGAGATAGCCTACTTTTTCAGAGGGTGTACTTAATAGCAGTCTGGATATTTAGCAGCATGGCTACAAAGTAGAAGTTACTGAGAAATGATATTTGAATTCTGAAAGTTGGTGGAATGAAGCTCAGTGCTAAAAATCCACAAACTGCCCTTTGGAGACACGTGGGGGTTATTTTCTTATAAAGTATGGCTCGCACTTTACACTATAAAGGATCTCACAGTTCACAACTAGAAAACACTGGACCACCTTAAATATAGCTATGCTATTTTCTCTGTTGTTCACTCTTTGGGGCATTAGATTTGAGGGGAACCAGATTGTCATCGGACAATCTCTTTGATATCTCAAGCAAGTAAAGTTTTGCTCAAAGTAATACAGAAACGGCTACAATCATACATTGACAGAGAACTTCCAGAGGTTCAAGCTGGATTCAGAAGAGGCCGTGGAACAAGAGATATCATTGCTGAT
>NW_006408665.1:1264771-1267278 GCF_000296735.1 Chrysochloris asiatica | reverse complement strand
TTTTATCTTCTCTAGCTGATCTTTGAAATTTTCTGTTCAGCTCTTGGACCTCTTCATTTCTTCCATTTGCTTTAGCTTCTCTACACTGGAGAGCAAGTTTCAGAGTCTCTTCTGACATCCATTTTGACCTTTTCCTTCTTTCTTGTCTTCCTAATGACTTTTTGCTCTCTTCATGTATGATGTTCTTGATGTCAATCCCACAACTCTTCTGGTCTTTGGTCTTTAGGAAGAAAGAGTGACAAACTACTTCCAAATTGCTAATCACTAAAAACTCTATGAGTAGCAGAGAAACACTGGTAGCGTAGTGGTTATGAATCAGGCTGCCAACCGCAAGGTCAGCAGTTTGAACTACCAGCTCTTCTGCAGGAGAAAGATGAGGCTTTCTGCTCCCGTAAATATTTATAGCCTCGGAAACGCTGTATAGGGTCGCTGTGATTCAGAACCAACTCCACAGCACATAACCACCACCACCAGAGTAATACATAGGGGTCCTGACGTGGCGCTGTGGGTTAATGCGCCAGACTGCAAAGCCATTTGAATTGCAAGGTAAGTGGTTCAAGCTCACCAGCTGCTCCTCAGAAACACTATATAGGGTAACTCTGGTTTGGAACCGACTCAACGGCATTAACAACAACAACAAGAGTAATACATAAGTGAGGGAGACCTGGTGTGGCGTCGTAGGATAAGAAGTCGACTTTAAAGTCGGTTTGAACTGCAAGATCTGCAAGTGTACCTTCAGACACTTCCACCTTGAGCAGTATTTGTGTCCATACGAATTAAGGTAGGATCTCATCAGGGATTGCTGTGTGCTGCATTCATTACAGTGTTGAATAAATCCAAAAAAATAATATCAAGATGAGGTAAAAAAGTTGTTTATGACTCCTTTAGTGAATAAGTTGCTGGGCCTGGGGGCTTGGCATAATTGGCAAAGACATTGTTGTCTAGCCTGCTTTTTTAAGACTGGGGTCTTAGAAACTCATGAGTGGCCAACTAAGGTGCAACTATTGGTCTCTCTTTATCCAGAAAAAACATGCGTCTTAAAAGATGAAAATTGAAGACACATGGAAAGAATTAGTCCAGAGGATTAATTTACCACTGGAACTCGATGGTACCCAACTACCTCTACCAACTGTTCTGAAATGATCACATTAGAAGGTTCTGGATAGAGAGGGTGAATGTAGAAGAAAATTCAAAATAATCAAAGAGACCAGCCTTACTGGTCAGATGGAATTGGTGGCACCCTGAGACTATGGCTCTTAGTCTGAACTGAACTCACTCCTCTAGCTCAAACAATGGACAGGTCTAGAAGGAGAATGATTATACCAGTGAGGCTCATGCACTTTAGAATAATTGGCCATTTGATATAAAAAAGGCAGCATTTATCCAAGGACAACGTTTAGAAGAGTTAGGAAAGTAAGAGAAATGGAAACAGGAAACACAAGGATGATGAAGTTGGATAAGTGATGTTACATTAAGAGAATTGCAATCAATGAGATGAAACAAAATGTGTATGAGTTGTTGTGTGTAAAATTATTGATCTACTCTGTCATCCTTCAGCCAGTTCACAAACAGTAAAACAACAACAGAAAGGTGTTATGGCACAGTGGTTAAGCACTTGACTGCTATCCAAAAGGTTAGCAGTTTGAATGTAGCAGTCAATCCGAGGGGGAAAGATTTATCAATCTGCTTCCATAAAGAAACCTTGTGGGTGTCTTCTCCTCTGTCCTACAGAGTTGTCACGAATCAGAATTAACTTGATCACAATGGGTTCATTTTATTTTTTTTCCATGGGGTTCTAAATATTTAATGATAATCAAGTTTTGAGATACAAATAAGTCCACAGAGTTGTTCATGTCCTCAGATCATGATCTAGATAGCACAGGTGTGTGTGAGTATAAACATCCACAGGATGTTCTTCCAGGATTGAAAGGATGCAGAATGTTGCAAAGTAAGTTCTCTCTGGTAGATCGTGGGAACTTGGCTGTTTCAAGTACTAATTGAAGTTGGAAGCAGGACATGGGAATGAAGTATTTTGTCCTTTACAAACCCAAGTGCCAGGAAATCTTTCATATATAAAAGTCTGAAGGAACCTGGATAAAGGATGATAAAAAATATTGATTCAGAAGTAGATAAACTTTCAATTTTTCAAGGAAGGTCATGTGCTTGGTTTTAAGCATCCACCTCAATAGCAGGTGTGGGAATGGGGGAGTGTTTACTTGGAGGTGAACCAAATGGAAAGTCTTTCACACAATTCTGTTCAAACCATTGTGGTGACTCATGTCAGGGAAAATGTAGCACCAGCTTTCTTAGTACCATCTCATAAAGTTCATGGAAAAATAGAATCAAAAGATAATGGATTTTTTCCATGAAAATTTTTAATTTTATTTAAGGTTTTTATTGTGGATTGAGTGAAAGTTTATAGGGCATAGCATCAGTTTTACATTCAACAAATCATATACCTTGTTTTATTACAATGATTATAATTCCCTCCATGTACCATCAGTTAA
>NW_006408665.1:1257525-1263801 GCF_000296735.1 Chrysochloris asiatica | reverse complement strand
GAGGCCTATTTCACTGGGCAAGTTGTAGAACCCCTTTTAGGTATTCCATCCATGAAATTTGTGATGCCCTCTTTTGCTTTATGCCATTTTATAATTTTAAGTACTTTATAGTTTATTATTTCATATCCATTACCACTTCCCAGGCAATATTTAGCAAACTTCTACTATTTATTTAGGCTCCATGTGAAGATGGAAAAATCTAGGCAAATTCACTAATTGGCATTGAGAGAAGAGGGTAATTATTTGTAAAAGAAAAAAGAATTGGCTAAACATCTCCCATTTTGTACCAGGACAAAGATTTCAAAACATTTAAGATTGAAATCTATAAAAGCAAACCACAAAAATATAGCAATAAATGATGGAAATAGTAATAGTAAAAAGTAATCTCAGAAAAAATCTTTACAATGATCATTCCCACCCCCTTCATACACCGAGTAGACAGGGATGGGCACTTGGACATTGGCTACCCAAAATGGGGGACTACAAAGGCAAGATGTGACTGGCTTACAAGCTTTCAAGAGGGAGCCTAGATCCAGAGGGCGTGGAGGAAGGTAGAATCTCCACTGAGTAGTATCCAATCTGTCTAGGAGGGCTAATGAAAGGAAATGCGAATCAGTCTCTTGTGATACAATAGTGAATAATTGTTATCAGGACTGATTGTGAGGGTTGTAAATATAAAGGTAGACATTCTGTAGCAAAAGGAGGGGAGTGATTAACTTTCAGTCTAGGAGCAGAGGTCCCTAGGACCATGAAGGGAGAAGAGTAGAGACTGGGACCCTACCTAGAGAAACAGTGAAACCAGAGATGGAGGCAGAGACAATGACGTGGAGAGATGGAGCAGCTGGGGACTCTAGACCCAGAGAGGGAAAGGGACTGTGTGCTGATGACTGGGGTGGGGAGAGGGCGGGGGGGAACAGATATACCCTTTGGCTGGTTGATGATGCATGGAGGGGATTGTAACCATGGCAATGAAACGATATACGATTGGATGAATGTAAAGCTAATGTTCTCCCCTGTAAACTATCACATAATTCACAATAAAACATTAAAAAAAAAAGTAATCTCAGGATTGTTGTTAAGTGCCATCAAGTTCGAGACTTCAGATCTTCATGACAGTAGAAAGCCTAATCTTTCTCCTGAAGAGCGGCTGATGGGCTCGAACTGCAGAGCTCGCTGTTCTCAGTCCAGTGCTTATTGTATGGAGCCACTGCGCTCCCAATCCCAGGTCGTTCTAAGTAGGTGATGAAGCCTAGCCTCTATAAAAGAAAAGATGAGTAAATGTGTGTATATTAAAAACATTTAAGATAGCAAAAAATGAGAAAAATATAAACTCAGGTTTTAAAAGGCTTCATTTGCTCATATATACAGAGATCCCACAAATAATACAATTGAAAAATGACTAATGTATTTGAATACATTGAATAGCTTAATGAAAAAAAGTAAATGCTAGCAGCTCTTACGCACATTAAGTTCAACTCTACCTTAATCCCAATAAGAGAATGGCTAATTAAAAGTATAAGACAATGGTTTTTGCATTTAGATGATCCAAGATCAAAGAGTCGGATTATATGCTTTATTAATGAAACTGTGAGGAAATAGGCAATTTTGTGTGTTGCTGCAAGAATTCAAATGTGGTATGAACTCTGTGGAGTTCTGTATACGTGTTACATTTCAATAAAATATTTTGGCTTTTTTAAAGACAACTCTAGAGGATAATTTGAAAGCATATCTTTAAATTGTAAATGTACCTACTCAATTACAATTCTACTTCTAATAATTTATCACACTGAGGTAATTGAATGTATGCAGAATAATAAGTAAATGATATATTGCAGCACTGTTTATAAAAGTAAAGCATTGCTCCAGTTAACTATTGAATTGATCTCACTTTTGGAGACCTATTTTTATAGCATTTGTTCTTCTGATTGTTCCTAACATTAAATGATGAAGATCAAAGACTTCAGTATGGATGTACCTCAATGTAAATAAAATGAGAATCCTTACAACAGGACCAATAAGTAACATCATGATAAACGGAGAAAAGATTGAAGTTGTCAAAGACTTCATTTTGCTTGGAAAAATCAACGCTCCTGGAAGGAGCAGTCAACAAGTCAAATGAAGTATTACAAATCTCTTGCAAAAGACTTCTATAAAGTGTTAAAGAACAAAGAGTTCGCTTTGAGGACCTAGGTTGCTTGATCCAAGCGATGGTATTTTCAATTGCCTGTGAAAATACATGTGGAAGTTGAATAATGAATAAAGAAGACTGGAGAAGAATCAGTGCATTTAAATTATGATTTTGGAGAAGGGAATTGAAAGTCCCATAAACTGCCAAAAGAACAAACACATCTGTCTGGGAAGAAGTACAGCTAGAATGTTCCTTAGGAGTGAGGATATGAGATTTCATCTCTTGTACTTTGGACATGTTGTCTGTCAGGAGGGACCAGTCCCTGGAGAAGCACATCATGCTTGGAAAAAGTGGAGGGTCAGTGGAAAACAGGATGACTCCCAGCAAAGTGAAATTTGACATGGTGGCTGCAACAATTGGCTGAAAGATAACCGATGGCACAGTACCAGACATTTTTTCATTTTGTGTGTAGGGTGGCTGTGAGTCAGAACCTACTCAATATTACCTAATAACAATAACAGCAACATTAAAAGTTACAAAGAAAAAGACCAGTAGGTTTGAGAGGACTCAGACACTCAATGAGTCCAAATGCAGTGTTATTTCCTTGTAAAAGTTCATTCAACAATTCATTCTGGCAGTAGGAGTAATATATTACAAACCTGCAAGACAGACCTGCTTTTACGTTGAATTTCATGTTATAGTGTTAGAGGTAATAGCACCAGAGGAAAGCATCAATAACCTATACTGCTCACTGATTATACAAAAAGGTGTAAAATACAATTGAAAATATTTCTTAATGCCTCCCAAGAGTTAAAAACAACGAGAGAAAAGGGATGCACATTCTAGTCCACAGCTTGTCCAATGTTTTTGGTGTTTTGTTTTGTTTTTGCCAAGATTGCCAGTATACACTATGCATGGGGAGTTATTTGAGCCTGACTGGAGACCAATTTACTGGGCTGAGCACACCAGGTCACTGTTGGACAGGGAGATGCAGGAAAAAACCATCTAGTGTTCCATTGCCAAATTAATCCTCTTCTTCCCTGTTATTTAATTTTCTTTACTCCAGGGTGACTCCTAGATTTACACAGTGTTTTATTCAGTTCAGCAGCCATTAAGCTTTGATTGTGCAATCAGTAACCTCTCTTCAATTTTCTTCTGTCAGTAAACTACCTCTGGAACAACCACCTGGAAAACAAATTGAGTCTCAGTATGATCGTCTGTAAAGCTGACGGCACATCATTTTCCATGTAAGATTATACAGATCAGCCATGCCAGAGAGCAGGTGTTATCATGGGTCTGTTGTTCTTATTGATCTTAGCTGAAAGCAAAAACTATCAGAAAGGTGTTTGCTGCTGCTGCTGCTGTGAAGAAGTGCCATTGAGTTGGTTCTGATCCATAGCGACCCTGTATAGGGTATCCAAGGAGCAGCTTGAACCGCCGACCTTGCAATTCAAACGGCTTTGCAGTCTGGTGCATTAACCCACAGTGTCACACCAGGACTCCAGAAAGGTGCTTACCTGTGTTTCATTGACGATGCAAAGGCATTCAGCTGTGTGGATCACAACAAACTATGGATAACATTTTGAAGAATGGAAATCCCAGCGCACTTCATTGTGCTCATTTACTCAGACCAATAGGTAGCATTGGAATAGAACAAGGGGGTGTTGCCTTGTATAAAGTCAGGATATGTGTGTGTCAGGGTTGTATCCTTTTAAAACCATACTTATTCAGTCTGTATGTTGAACAAATAACCTGAGAAGCTGGACTATATGAAGAAGAATATGCCATCAGGATTGGAACAAGACTGTTTATCAGTCTATGATATACAGATAACACAACCTTGTCTACTGAAATTGAAGACAATTTGAAGCACTTATTAATCCATAATCCTGTATAGGTTACCCCTCAAAATAAAGAGAAAACACCTGTCATGATGGGATCAAAAAGCAGCATCAGGATAAATGGAGGAAATACTGAAGTAGTCCAGGATTTAATATTACTTTGATCTATAATCAGCACCCTTGGAAATAGCATGATGTATTGCATTGGACAAATCTGCAAAGGACCTCTTTAAAGTATTAAAGAGTAAGGTTGTCACTTTGAGGATTAGTATGTCTGATCCAAGCCACAATATTTTTCAATCACCTCATATGCTTGTGAAAGCTGGATAATGAAAAAAGTAGACTGAAGAATGAATGCCTTTGAATTTATGGTGTTGGTGAATAATATTGAATATACCATGGACAGTCAGAAGTACAGCCACGATGCTCCCTAGAAGGAAGGATGAAGAGATTTCATCTTTCATACTTTGGACAATTTGTCAGGAGGGACCAGTCCTTGAAGAAGGACATTATGCTTGGTAAAATGGAGGGTTGGAGGGAAAGAAGCCCCCCAGTGAGATGGACTGATACAGTGGGCGCAAACATAACAATTGGGAGTGTGGTGCAGGATTGGTCAATGTTTCATTTTCTTGTCATGGGGTATTATGAGTATGAACTAATTTGAAGACACCTCTGGTAGCGTAGTGGTTACGAATTGGGCTGTGGCCTCAAGGTCAGCAGTTTGAAACTACCAGCTGTTCCGTGGGAGAAAGATGAGGTATTCTGCTCCTGTAAAGATTTACAGCCTCGGAAAACCCTGTACAGGGTCGCTATGAGTCAGAACTGACTCTATGGTACATAAGTCACCACCACTAGCACCACCACCAATGTCAACAACAAAGATCAATGGCATGCCTGTCTTCAAGAGATGGATACAATGTATACATGCCTCAGTATTTTCAGGAAAATGTGCTAATGTCTTCCGTTTTTGAATGATGTTTTTGTTGCTAAGTGCCATCGAGTCGGTTCTGACTTACAGCGATTCTGTATAGGGTTTCTGAGGAGTGGCTAGTATGTATGACAGGGTGTGTAGGAATAGCCTTTTCTCTCTTTTTAAGCTCTTTTCTATCAGCTTTACCTCCATTCTTATCTATCTTGCTTTTCATGCTAATGCTAAGACTATAAACCATATTTTGGTGTGTTTTTTGTTTGTTTGTTTTAAAGCTTTTATTGTATATTGAGTGAGTGAAGGCTTACAGGGCAGATCACCAGTTTTACATTCAGCAAATCATTGTAATGATTACAGTCTGCTCCATGCACCCTTAGCCAAGAGTATTTACCTCTAGTACCTTTGTTTTTGGGATGTATCCATACCACATTGTAAAGATATATTTGTTTAAATGCCCAAAGGGCACACTTTGCAAGTCAACCTTTTACCTGCAGGTCCATTGTTTTTCTTAGTCCATGGGCCTATAGTCCATGGCTGCTCTTTCTATGCCATTGCCTCTGTCACCATCTCTGTTGTCACCTCTTCTGGTTAGGATCTCTTGCTCCTCTCATGTTCTTCCCTCTTGATGGACCTAGGGTCCTCTGTTCCTGAAATGACAGATTAACTGCTCCCCGCTTTTAGTGGCATCTTTTCTACAGTTGTGACAATCACCATTAAACCTGAAAACAATTACTCACAATTGACTTTTAAAAGCCTATCCCCTCATCACCAGACCCATCTGGGCATGAGGAAAACTATTCTTGGGGGTTTCTGTCTTATTCCACTCATTCTGACACTAAGCACTGTCATGAAAGTTTGTAGGCCAGTCGCTTCGTGTCTTTGTTGTTGTTGTTGTTAAGTGCTGTGCAGTCAGTTCCGACTCATAGCAACCCTGCACAGGGTTTCCAAGGCTGTTAATCTTTACGGGAGCAGAATGCCTCATCTTTATCCCGCGGAGCAGCTGGTAGTTTCGAACTGCTGACCTTGTGGTTCACAGCCCGATTCGTAACCACTATGCTATCAGAGCTCCATATTTTGGTAGCCAAAGTCTAAGTTGCCTGTCCCTATAAACCCAAAGTACTGAGGAGGCATGCTTGATCCTTGATATGAAGAAACCCTATTTGGTTGGAATTTTTGGCAGTTTTATAAGCAAGGGTCCAGGTGATCATGTTGTAGCAATGTACCCTTGCTCCCTGTATCATATTTCTTTATCTTCATCTGGTTGAATTCTAATTGGCAAGCCATCCATGCTAGGCCAAATGGGTTGGATTTATTGAATGCCTCCCCACTCTTCAGATCAACTGGCTGCTTCATTCTTAACTCTAGCCACCAGTGGCTAG
>NW_006408665.1:1254958-1255917 GCF_000296735.1 Chrysochloris asiatica | reverse complement strand
TTCCAATCAGTAAGGAGCTCTGGTAACATAGTGGTTACAAATCAGGCTGCTAATCTCAAGGTAGGTAGTTTGAAACTACCAGCTGTTCCGTGGGAGAAAGATGAGGTTTTCTGCTCCCATAAAAAAAATTTTACAGCCTCGGAACCCTGTGCAGGGTCACTATGAGTCGGAACCAACTCCACAGTCCTTAACAACAATCAGTATAGGCTGAAGATGGGCTTACAAGTTTTCTGTAATCATGTTTCCTGACATTCTTTATATCCCACTCAAGTGTCTATTTTACAATAGTAGGCAAGGGAGACCAATATTCATAAGACAGTCAAGCATTTTAGTATTATTTCCGCTCTTCAAACTATGCCTAGATCCCTGTATCACAGAGCCCTCTTGTTCCAAGGTTAAGCATGCATCACTGTTTATCTCTGTTCCACTTAACCCATGCATACCTGTCCCAGTGTTCCCCTGTCTACCTTGTTCTTCCACCTCCTCCCCCTTCTTGTATTGCCCTCCCCAACACCCAAAACATGATGTGTCTGCCCTTACCCTGTGCTCTACCATCGCCTCCCTCCACCAACTCCGAAACCCCCCACTTCAACCCCACTGTTGTGGTTACCTTATATTCTATTAACTTTTCCCTCCATTTAAGACAGTCTATTTTATCCTGTAATCTACCGGACCTTCCCACCACCTAGATTTCTGTTCCTCTGTGTTTACCTTTTTCACATTATGATTGTTTTGATCATAGACTGACCTCCCAGATCCTCTGAATTTGTTCTTATAGTTTTATTCTGTTCTCATTCTTCCATTTGTGAACTGACTTCTGGTTGCTGCCACGTATGTCAATCACTGGTTGTTGTCTGTTCTTGTTGGTTCTCTGTCCACAGAACTCTCTTTAGGATGTTTTTCATCATAAGGTTGGCTTTGGCAAAATCCCTTAGCTTCTGTTTATCCTGGAATGTTTT
>NW_006408665.1:1246988-1254858 GCF_000296735.1 Chrysochloris asiatica | reverse complement strand
ATCTGCAAGTGTGGGTGTTCTTGTACGTATGCTCTCTCTTCTTATCAGCTGGATGCTTCACTCTTCACTCTGGTCCTCTGTGGCTATGTCACTGACTCTGGGCCCAAGAGTCCCAGGTCTTGTTACACTGCTGGCCATTGGTTAGTGTTTTGGATTCGGGAATTCACACAACTCCCTGAACTTCAAACTAGCCAGCCTATCCTCTTCTCTATCTCATTCCAAGGTCATTGGGCATCTGTAGAATATGGCCAATCTCAGCCCGTGTCTTTTGTGCTGCATTTCCGTCACTTCCACTCACAAGTTGACCAGGATGGTTGCTCATATTTCTGTTTTGCCGCTTCTTTCCTCTCTGTTGTTCTTGTTGTTAGGTGTTAGTAAGTTAGTGACTCATAATAATCCTATGCACAACAAAATGAAACACTGCCTGGTATGGTGCCATCCTCACAATTGTTATGTTTGAGCCCATTTTGCTGCTACTGTGTCAATCCATCTTCTTAGGGGCCTTCCTCTTTTTTGCTGAACCTACAAGGAACTCTGGTAGTGTAGTGGTTACGAATCGGGCTGTGAACCTCAGGATCAGCAGTTCGAAACTACCAGCTGTTCCACGGGAGAAAGATGAGGCTTTCTGCTCCCTTAAAGATTTACAGCCTCAGAAACCCTGTTTAGGGTTGCTATCAGTCGGAACCAATTCCATGGCACATAACAACAACAACAACATACTTTACCAAGCATGGTCCTTCTCCAGTGACTGCTCCTGATAATATGTACAAAGTACAAGAGATGAAGTCTTGTTTCTAAGAAGCATTCTGGTTGTATCCTTCCACCATAGATTAGTTTGTTCTGGCAGTGCATGGTACTTTCAATATTCTTCGCCAACATAATTCAAATGCACTGATTTTCCTCCAGTCTTCCTTATTCATTGTTCAACTTTCATATGCATATGAGACTATTGACAATACCATGGCTTGGGTCAGGCACACTTTAGTCCTTAAACTGATATCTTTGCCCTTGATATCATTTTTGAGGTCTTTTAGAACAGATTTGCCTAATGTAGTACGTCCTTAGATTTACCTACTACTGCTTCCAGGAACATTGATTGTGGATTCAAACAATATGAAGTCTTTGACAACTTTGGTCTTCTCCATCAATTATGATGTTATTTATTGGTCCAGCTGTAAGAATTTTCATTTTTCTTTACATTGAGGTGCAAATCCATACCAAAAGCTGTAGTCTTTGATGTTCATTATTAAACATTTCTCGTCCTGTTTGCTTGTAGCAAGCAAGGTTGTGCCATTTGCATATCTCAGGTTTTTAATGAGTCTTCCTCCAATCCTGATGTCATGTTCTGCTTCATTTAATCCAGTGTCTCAGATTATTTGCTCAGTATGGAGATTGAGTAAGTATGGTGGGTTTGAACCATCAACCTTGTGGTTAGCATCCCAGCTTCACACTAGGATTCCATTTTGCCCACTGTTGTTGTTAAGTATTGTTGAGTCAGTTCTGAGTCATAGGGATCCTGTATAGGGTTTCCAAGGAGTTGCTGGTGGGTTTGAACCACTGACCTAGTGGTTAGCAATCCAGTGCTTATCCTACAGCTCCACACTGGGTCTCCCATAGAATCCTTCATTATTGCAATCCAACACTAATTGTTTTCTTCAGTCCTTTCAAGTTGAGAAGCACTTCCCTTTTGGTTTTCTAGCTCCAAGTCGTTACACATTTCATTGCAATACATTGTCTTCTTTAGCTGCCTTTTGAAATATTCTGCTCAGCTCTTTTACTTTATCATTTCTTCCCGTCATTTTAGCTTCTCTATGTTCAAGAGCAGGTTTCAGAGTCTCTTACATCCATTTTAGTCTTTTGTTTCATTCCTGTCTTTTGAATGACTTTTTGCTTTCTTTATGTGATATTGTTGATGCCACCCTATAACGCTTCTGGTCTTTTTGGTCATTAGTGCTAATGCAGCAAATCTGTATCTGAGATGGTCTCTAAATTCAGGTGGGATATACTCAAGGTGATATATTAGTTTCACTGGAGTTGTCTTCAAATTCATCAATTTCAGCTTGAACTTGCCTATGAGCAACTGTTGGTCTGTTTCATAGTCAGTCCCTGGCCTCATTTTGGCTGATGACATGGAGCTTCTCCATTGTTTCTTCCCACAGATATAGTCAATTTGATTCCACCTGATGAGAGTCACATGCATAGTTGCACTTTATGTTGTTTAAAAATGGTACTTGCAATGAATAAGTCATTGGTCTTACAAAGTTCTATCATTTGATCTTCAGCATCATTTTGGTCACCAAAGCTGTATTTTTCAACTACTGATCCTTTGTCCTGGTAATGTCAATGCATCTTGATTCATGTTTGAACAATTTCAAATAGAGGACTTTGGTAGAATTCTTCAAATTCATCATCATCGACTTGAATCTTTTGTGTGTAAATTTGAATAATAGTGGTATTTACTTGACTTCCTTGATGGTCTATGGATATTATCCTATCACGGACAATATTGTACTTCAAGACTTATCTTGAAATGTTCTTTTTGATGATGACTGCAATGCCATTCCTCTTGAATTTGTCATTCACAGCATAGTAAATTGTGTGATTCAAAATGGTCTATACCAGTCCATTTAAGCTTACTAATGTCTAGGATATTGGCCTTTATGTGTTCCGTTTAATTTTTGATGAATTGCAATTTTCTGAGATTCATACTTTGTATATTCCACATTCTGATTATTAATGCATATTAACCACCTGGTGTGGCACTGTAGGATAAGCACTGGACTGCAGGAGGTTAATATACATTAATTGATTTGAACTACAAGGTAGCAGTTTAAACCCTATACAGGGTCACTATGAATCGGAACTGATTTGATTGCACTTAACAAAAACAACAACAATCTCCCAGTTAGATTTTGTCAGTGGAGGGTACCAGAGTGAACCTGCAAAGATGGAAGGGTACAAGGAATTACTCTTTCCTCTTGGCATCCTGGTGCTTGTATTCAGGAAAGGCGAAGGCAAGGGTTGTCTATTTGGTTCTTTTATGGCTCCTGTCTACAGTGCGCTAGTATTTAGGGATTGTGCTAACCATGGATAGGATGTGGATTTTGATGGCATTCTGTAGAGTGCCTGTTTGCCCATGCTAAAGAGGGTTGAGGATAGCTGAGAAGGTCTAAAAGAGCCTTAACTTTGGGGCACGGGCAAACGAACACTGTACAGAAGGTAGTGGCTCTGTCAGGGAAGCACTGGATTGCAAATCACAAGGTTAGTTGTCCGCTCTGTGGGAGAAAAATGGGGCTTTCTGTTCCCGCAAAGATTTACAGCCTCAGAAACCCTATACTAGGTTGCTATGAGTTAGAACCCACTCGACAGCACAACAACTTTGCCTCCTGAGGACTTCTTAACTTCTTCCTGCTTCTGTGTGCCCTCACCTTAGTTTCACTTCTTCACTTTGACAGTAGCAGTTTATTACTGTAGTGGCAGGTAAATCTAGTTTGTAGGTCTCACATTCAAAGAAAAAGCCTCACTGTTCCCCTCACACAGGCTCCTGCCCCAGCTGACTGTGCTCTTTCTTACGAGAGCTTCGTTTCATTTCCACAGAGCCCTTCCTGTGGATGTCTAAACACTAACAATTTCACATTTTTCTTTCTTGTTTCGCCATACTTATTTCCTATGATTGTTACCTCCATGTTATCTTGGTGGTTTGTTTTCCTTTTCTGTTAATAAGTTATTTTTTTCTACCTTGTTTGCAATTCTTGATGTTAATATTTCTCTGGTGTGAGGCTTCTGTTTCTGCCCAAGATGAAATAGCAGGAGCTGAATTTATCCTCTAACCTGAGACAACTAAAAAGTCCAGACAATATTTATAACAAAATGGCTTTCAAAATACTGAAAATCAGGTAATGGAGGACAGTGATCCCGGGAGGAAGGAGACAAAGGAAGCAAGCCCTACCACTGACCTGTTTCCTGCCTTGAGAGAGTTTTCAGTCTGTGGTGCAGGAAGGGAGAGTCCAGGAAGAAGCCCAGGGTCTCCTTGAGATGCAGCAACAGAGTGGCTAGAGTTTGCAGGAATTAGTATTGGGGAGGGGAGAACCTCTTTTTGAAATACATGAAGATAATAAAAATGGAAAGTGAAATACTTCAAGAAAAAAATTAGTGTCACATATGTGAATAAGGACTTTTATCGAGAATCTATAAACTCTTAAAACTAAACAATAAGAGAAGAATCCAGTAAAAATGGACAAAATTTGAACAGAGACTTCATCCAAGAAAATATACATATGGCAAATTAGCCCATGGAAAAAATTATAAAGTGTAGTTGCTAGGGCAATGCAAGTTAAAACTATAGTAAGATACCACACCATTCCTATTTGAATGTCCAAATGTTTAAAAGACTGATCATGTCAAATGCTGGTAAGAATGTGGACAAACTGGCACTCTTTTGCACAACTGGTAGAGATGTAAAGTGATACAATCACTTTTGAAGAAGTTTGTCAGTTTCTTAAAAAGTTAAGCATACACCTAATATTCAATCCAACGATTCATTCCTCTCATTATCCAGGAGAAATGAAAGCATATGCCCATACGAAGATCTGCATGGGAAGCATTGTAGTAGTTTTATTTATAATAGACAAAAACTAGAAACAACCCCAATGTCCACCTAAAGGTGAATGAAGAAACAAACTAAGGTGTACATATAACAGGTGAATGAAATAAACAAATTAGTGAATACTGCTCTGCAAACAAGAGGAATGAATGATTAAGACATAGATGAATCTCAAAATAATTATACTCAGTGAAAGAATGCAGACAAAAGAGTACATGCAGTATGATTTAATTTATATAAAATTCTAGAAGATGAAATCTAGTCTACAGAGACAGAAAACAGATTAGCGTCTGTTTGGGGATGGAGAATATGGAGGGGAGGGGGTGAGTGTAAAGGGATTCCTTTTGTGGGTGATGATTATTTTTGCTATCTTGATATATCCTTCAATATAGGTTTTAAACGTTGAAACAAAACAGGATGTTGGTAGATAGAACTACACAAATATTCCCTTTAGCAGCCAACAAAATTACTTTTCTTCTACTTCTACTACCTTGGACTGCACTCTTAGTTAAGCAGCTCTAGGTCATGGGGAAGATTTCTTTTGTTGCCTCTTACTGTAACCCATGGAGTCCTTGTGTAGTGCTGTGGGATAAAGCACTGTACCGAAAGGTTGATTTGAACTGCAAGGTCAGGGTTCAAACTCACCAGACGCTCCTTGGAAACCCTATACAGGGTCGCTTTGGGTCAGAACTGACTCAGCAACACTAACAACAATACCATCACTGTAGCCCATATGTATGCAGATAGGAAGGAATAGAGTTCACAGCCATGGCCCTAGAATGGGAGAGGAGAGAAGGGGTATGGGATTATGTCTGGTCAGGGCCAGAATGAGGGGAAGGAGAAGAGGCCACACTGCTTGAATCCAGAGACTATTTGGCCATTTTATCATTCTACAACTATTATATGAGAAGAACCCCGGTGTAGTGCTACAGGATATGCACTGTACTGCTAACCACAAGGTTGGTAGTTCAGACCTACCAGCTGCTCTTTGGAAACCTTATATGGGGTTGCTATGCGTTGAAACTGACTTAATGACACTTAACAACAACAACATCATATGAAAGAGGGAATGAAAACAAATGAAACATTTGCACATTCATGTAGAGTTAGTATAGGATCAATTAGCAACAGAACAAGCACCATTCTGATCATGTAATTGGAGCTTTCTGGATACTGGATAAGGCATGCTACCAGGGCTAAATGGGGTGTGTGGTGGCAGGACTGAAGGGCATGAGCTCTCTTGTATGACAAAGTCTCTTATGTCCATGTATCAGAAGGCTTTGTGGAATCAAGATTCCAGAAAGAACACTGGAAGTGAGATTTTCTGATGGAGTTTTTGAAGACTTAAGAAAAATCGGGTATGCAGTTCCTCAAGGCCCAGTAAGGTAGTGACTTTGTCAGTGAAGAGCAAGAACCACTTTCTCCTTACATTTTTCCTTATATGGTTTAAGAATGTGTCACTGTATATATTGGGATTCATCACTGTGTATAATACAATGAATAAGGAAGATGGTAGAAGTATTGACATATTTGAATTATGGTGTTGGAGAAGAATATTAAAATTATTATGGGCTGCCAGAAGAAGAAACAAATCTGTGTTTAAAGAAGTACAGTCAGAATGTTCCTTAGACACCAGGATGGAGGGACTTCATCTCTCATGCGTTGGACATATTATTAGGAGGGTCCAGTCCCTGGAGGAGGACATCATGCTCAGTAAAGTAACGCATCAGCAAAAAAGAGGAAGACCCCCCCAATGAGATGGACTGACACAGTGGCAGCAGCAGTGGGCTCAAATCTAACAGCAGTTGTGAGGATGGGATAGGATGAGGAAGTTTCATTCTGTTGTGTATAGGGTTGCTATGAATCAGAATAGACTCGATGGCCCCTAACAATGACAATACTGGGTTTATTAATAGGGTAGGTAGTATATATATATATTTTTTGTTGTTCTGTGCCGTCAAGTTGGTACCAATTCATAGCTACTCTGTATAGAATTTCTAGGAGTAGCTGGTGAGTTTGAACAGCTGACCTTGAGGCTAGCAGTCCAGTACTGTAAGAGGACTCTTTGATTATGTAAAGCCTTCTGATACATGGACATGAAAGAGGCTGCCATACAAGAGAGCTCATGCCCTTCTGTCCTGCCACCATAGTACCTAACTTTAGCCCTGGTAATATGCTTTCTCCAGAATCCAGTGTCTATATACATGGGTTAAAACACAGTTGTTGTTGGCAGTCAGGCCTCTACTTTTTCAAAGTATATAAGGGCTTGGCAGCTGGACATAACAAAGAAGTACTGCAGACCCAGTACTCAAAGAATCTTCACTTAAGGCCTTTGGTTATTTTTTGGCATGAATTTGATAAATCATTATCAGTAAAAGAAGAGCATGACAGGAATATTATCTTACTATGTTCTTGTTTTGTAGATGATCAGGTGATGACCCAAAATGACAGCATACCTATTTTGTTTTTACAGGTGTGTATATATTTATTCATGTTATGGCTCTTAGTTCTTGAGGATATATACCAAGTACAGAGATTGTTGGATCATGCATGATTTCTGTTTCCAGCCTTCTGAGAAAGTGCCATACATTTTCACAGTGGCTGCATAATTTTACAGTCCCACTAGCAGTATAAGAGGGCCATAGAAGAATTGATGCCTTTGAATTATGATGTTGGAGGAGAATACTAAAAGTGCCATGGGCTTCCAAAAGAACCAATAGATCCATTTTGGAAGAAGTGCAGCCAGAGTGCTCCTTAGAGGCCAAGATGGCCAAACTTTGTATCACATACTTTGGACATATTGTCAGGAGGGAACAGTCACTGGATAAGAATATCATGTTTGGTAAGATGGAGGGTCAGAGAAAAAGAGGAAGACCCCCAACAAGATGGATTGGACAGGAGTAGCATTGATGGACTCAAGTGTGGCAATGGTAGTGAGGTTGGCCCAGGATCGGACATTGTTTCGTTCTGCTGTGCATAAGGTAGCTATGAGTCAGTGCCGACTCGATGACACCTGACAACAACAACAATAAATACTCTCCACACCTTCTCCAGTGTTTGTTGTTTCCTGTTTTTTTTTTTTTTGTTTGTTTGTTTAATTTTGCTGTTAATGCTGGGATGAGATAGTATTTCATTGTTGCTTTGATTTGCATCTCTCTAACGGCTAGTGTCTCATGCAGCAGATTTGCCTAATGCAATACATCGTTTGATTGCTTGACTGCTGCTTCCACGAGTGTTGATAGTTGATTCATGAAGAATGAAGTCCTT